>NC_081227.1:7271054-7396828 GCF_902713425.1 Acipenser ruthenus | reverse complement strand
TCTCCCTCTCTCCCTCTCTCCTCTCTCTCCCCTCTCTCCTCTCTCCTCTCCTCTCTCCCTCTCCCTCTCCATCTCTCTCTCCCCTCTCCTCCTCTCCCTCTCCTCCCCTCTCTCCTCTCCTCTCTCACCTCTCCCTCTCCCCTCTCTCCTCTCTCCCCTCTCTCCTCTCTCTCTCCTCTCTCCCTCTCTCCTCTCCTCTCCCTCCTCTCTCCCCTCCCCCTCTCCCTCTCCTCTCTCCTCTCCCCTCTCTCCTCTCCTCTCTCCTCCCCTCTCTCCTCTCCTCTCTCCCCTCTCTCCCCTCTCCCCTCTCCTCTCTCCTCTCCTCTCCCCTCTCTCCTCTCCCTCTCCCCTCTCCCTCCTCTCCCCCTCTCTCCTCCTCTCTCTCTCCTCTCTCCTCCTCTCTCCCTCTCTCCCTCTCCTCTCTCTCCTCCTCACCTCTCCCTCCTCTCCTCTCCCCTCTCCTCCTCTCTCCCCTCTCCTCTCTCTCTCCTCTCCCTCTCCTCTCTCCCCTCTCCTCCTCTCTCTCCTCTCTCCCCTCTCTCTTCTCCTCTCTCCTCCTCCCCTCTCTCCTCCTCTCTCCTCTCCCCTCTCCTCCTCTCTCCCTCTCCCCTCTCTCTCCTCCTCTCTCCCCTCTCCCCTCTCTCTCTCCTCTCCTCTCCCCTCTCTCCTCTCTCCTCCTCCCCTCTCTCTTCTCCTCTCTCCTCCTCACCTCTCCCTCCTCTCCTCTCCTCTCCCCTCTCCCCTCTCCTTTCTCCTCTCCCCTCTCTCCTCTCCCTTCTCCTCCCCTCTCTCCTCTCCCCTCTCCCCTCTCTCTCTCCCCTCTCCCCTCTCTCTTCTCCTCTCTCCTCCTCCCCTCTCTCTTCTCCTCTCTCCTCCTCCCCTCTCCTCTCCTCTCCCCTCTCTCCTCTCCCCTCTCTCTTCTCCTCTCTCCTCTCTCCTCCTCCCCTCTCTCTCTCCTCTCCTCTCCCCTCTCTCCTCTCCCCTCTCCCCTCTCTCTTCTCCTCTCTCCTCCTCCCCTCTCTTCTCCTCCCCTCTCTCTCTCCTCCTCTCTCCCCTCTCCCCTCTCTTCTCCTCCCCTCTCTCCTCTCCCCTCTCCCCTCTCTCCTCTCCCCTCTCCCCTCTCTCTTCTCCTCTCTCCTCCTCCCCTCTCTCTTCTCCTCTCTCCTCCTCCCCTCTCCTCTCCTCTCCCCTCTCTCCTCTCCCCTCTCTCTTCTCCTCTCTCCTCTCTCCTCCTCCCCTCTCTCTCTCCTCTCCTCTCCCCTCTCTCCTCTCCCCTCTCCCCTCTCTCTTCTCCTCTCTCCTCCTCCCCTCTCTTCTCCTCTCCCCTCTCTCTCTCCTCCTCTCTCCCCTCTCCCCTCTCTTCTCCTCCCCTCTCTCCTCTCTCCTCTCTCCTCCTCCCCTCTCTCTTCTCCTCTCTCTCCTCCTCTCTCCCCTCTCCCCTCTCTCTCTCCCCTCTCCCCTCTCTCCTCCTCCCCTCTCCCTCCTCTCCTCTCCCCTCTCTCCTCTCCTCTCCTCTCCCCTCTCCTCTCTCCTCTCTCCTCTCCTCTCCCCTCTCTCCTCTCCTCTCTCCCCTCTCTTCTCCTCTCCCCTCTCCCCTCCCCTCCCCTCTCTCTCTCCTCTCCTCTCCCCTCTCTCCTCTCTCCTCTCCTCTCCCCTCTCTCCTCTCCTCTCTCCCCTCTCTCTCTCCTCTCCTCTCCCCTCTCTCCTCTCCCCTCTCTCCTCTCTCTCCTCTCTCCTCCTCCCCTCTCTCTTCTCCTCTCTCCTCCTCTCCTCTCCCCTCTCCCCTCTCTCTCTCCCCTCTCCCCTCTCTCTTCTCCTCTCTCCTCCTCTCCTCTCCTCTCCCCTCTCCTCCTCTCTCCCCTCTCCCCTCTCTCTCCTCCTCACCTCTCCCTCCTCTCCTCCCCTCTCCTCCTCTCTCCTCTCCTCTCCTCTCCCCTCCCCTCTCTCCTCTCTCCTCTCTCCCCTCTCTCCTCTCTCCTCTCCTCTCCCCTCTCTCTTCCCCTCTCTCCTCTCCCCTCTCCCCTCTCCCTCTCTCTCCTCTCTCCTCTCTCCTCTCTCTTCTCCTCTCTCCTCCTCCTCTCTCCTCTCCTCTCCTCTCTCCTCTCCCCTCTCCCCTCTCCCCTCTCTCTCTCCCCTCTCCTCCTCCTCCTCTCCTCTCTCCTCTCAGGTGCATTCACTGCCCCCCGAGCTGGCCTCTACTCGTTCTCCTTCACTGCTTTCTCTAACGAGGGGGGTGTGGGCCGGCGGATGTATCACCAGGTCAGTCTGATGCACAACGATGACATCGTGGCGTCGGTGTGGGAGGATAACCGCGAGGACTACGAGGACAGCGGCTCCCAGACCGTGCTGCTGCCCCTCAGCGCCGGGGACCAGGTGTACGTGAGGCTGCTGTCCGGGAGGCAGCTGTGCGGAGACATCTACCTGCAGAACTCCTTCTCAGGGTACCTGATCTACCCCAGCACTGGGTAGCCGTGACCTCGGGCTGCACTCCTCCCCTCTCAGTGCTCCAACTCACCCCTCCGAATAATTAGACATCTACCTGGGGAACTCCTTCTCACTGTCCCTTCTCTACCCCTGACCCAGGACTGCACCCCTCCCCTCCCTACACGCCACCCAACCTGGGGAAGTCCTTGTATGTTCTGGCTAGTACTGCGTACGCCCCCTGCCCTCTGCGCCTGGGTTCATTGTGTTTAGCTGGCAGACTGCAGGGCGATGTTGTTTGTGCTTCAAGGCGTCTACACTCTGCAGTGTTGATTCTGTCACAGTGTTGATAATGTAATCTATATGGACTCAACTCAATTAAAGAGCTGGCTGTTACACCCTCTGTGTGTGTGTGTGTGTGTGTGTGTGTGAGAGAGAGAGAAAGGGAGAGAGGGAGAGAAAGAGAGAGAGGGAGTGTCTTTGTGTGTGTGTGAGAGAGAGAGAGTGTCTGTGTGTGTATGTGTTTGTGTGAGTGAGAGAGAGAGAGAGAGTGTGTGTGTGCGTGAGTGCGTGCGTGAGTGCGTGCGGGCGTGCGTGCGTGCGTGTGTGTGTGTGTTTCTCTCTGCAGTGTGAGCTGGTCTCAGATTCACACTGAAACGCTGCTTCTTGGTGTGTGTGTTCCAGTGCTAAGACCCCCCCCCTGCACTCTCCCTTCTCAGAACATAAACAAGGTGGACACATCATCCAAAATAAATCAATTCTCAACAGCAAAACTATACAATACATTCTCCTCTCTTCTCTTGTGGATGTGCAGTGCTTGTCGAGGGTTCATTGTTGTGTTTTCTCACAGACACACACTCATGGTAAATCAAATGTCCGGGGGTCGTCAGGTCCTGAGCAGCTCCTACAGCGTATCAAAACTCTTCTCTTCTTGTAGTAGCTGACCTGACACTGGGCATCTTAAAAGCACAACACATCCCTATATAGGTCTGTGTTTCAGCAAAGTAACTTAATGCGTTTCAGAGTCTACACCACCCATCTCACACTCCCCTCCCCTCCGTCTGCTCTCCTCCCCCGCTGATGATGTCATCGCTCTGAGCTCAGGCTTGGTGGTGATGATGCAGCTGAGATGAAACAGGCTACACATCATGAGCTCACTGTCTTACTCATCAGAGCTCTGTGTGCACATATATGGACATTTACATTCAGCGCATGAATGTCACTGGTTATGGCAGTGGTGGCAGAACAGGCTTTGTATGTTTAATGTCCAAAATAAATTGCATCAAAAAAAGCGTGAAATAGTGAGAAAACATGATGACTGTCAGGAGAGGAAGAGAGGTTAGGGTTAGGGTTAGGGGGGCACCAAAAAACAAGAGACTGCAGTACAAACACACCCTCTCACTGCACGGGAGAGAGAGACTGCAGCACAAACACACCCTCTCACTGCACGGGAGAGAGAGACTGCAGTACAAACACACCCTCTCACTGCACAGGAGAGAGAGACTGCAGCACAAACACAACCTCTCACTGCACAGGAGAGAGAGAGACTGCAGTACAAACACACCCTCTCACTGCACAGGAGAGAGAGACTGCAGTACAAACACACCCTCTCACTGCACAGGAGAGAGAGACTGCAGTACAAACACACCCTCTCACTGCACGGGAGAGAGAGAGACTGCAGCACAAACACACCCTCTCACTGCACAGGAGAGACTGCAGCACAAACACAACCTCTCACTGCATGGGAGAGAGAGACTGCAGTACAAACACACCCTCTCACTGCACGGGAGAGAGAGACTGCAGCACAAACACACCCTCTCACTGCACAGGAGAGAGAGAGACTGCAGCTCAAACACACCCTCTCACTGCACGGGAGAGAGAGAGACTGCAGCACAAACACACCCTCTCACTGCACAGGAGAGAGAGACTGCAGTACAAACACACCCTCTCACTGCACAGGAGAGAGAGATTGCAGCACAAACACACCCTCTCACTGCACGGGAGAGAGAGAGACTGCAGCACAAACACACCCTCTCGCTGCACGGGAGAGAGAGAGACTGCAGCACAAACACACCCTCTCACTGCACAGGAGAGACTGCAGCACAAACACACCCTCTCACTGCACGGGAGAGAGAGAGACTGCAGCACAAACACACCCTCTCACTGCACAGGAGAGAGAGACTGCAGTACAAACACACCCTCTCACTGCACAGGAGAGAGAGACTGCAGTACAAACACACCCTCTCACTGCACAGGAGAGACTGCAGCACAAACACACCCTCTCACTGCACAGGAGAGAGAGACTGCAGTACAAACACACCCTCTCACTGCACGGGAGAGAGAGAGAGACTGCAGTACAAACACACCCTCTCACTGCATGGGAGAGACTGCAGTACAAACACACCCTCTCACTGCACAGGAGAGAGAGACTGCAGTACAAACACACCCTCTCACTGCACAGGAGAGACTGCAGTACAAACACACCCTCTCACTGCACGGGAGAGAGAGAGAGACTGCAGTACAAACACACCCTCTCACTGCACAGGAGAGAGAGAGAGACTGCAGTACAAACACACCCTCTCACTGCATGGGAGAGACTGCAGTACAAACACACCCTCTCACTGCACGGGAGAGAGAGACTGCAGTACAAACACACCCTCTCACTGCACGGGAGAGAGAGAGAGACTGCAGTACAAACACACCCTCTCACTGCACGGGAGAGAGAGACTGCAGCACAAACACACCCTCTCACTGCACGGGAGAGAGAGACTGCAGCACAAACACACCCTCTCACTGCACAGGAGAGAGAGACTGCAGTACAAACACACCCTCTCACTGCACAGGAGAGAGAGAGAGACTGCAGTACAAACACACCCTCTCACTGCATGGGAGAGACTGCAGCACAAACACACCCTCTCACTGCACAGGAGAGAGAGAGACTGCAGTACAAACACACCCTCTCACTGCACGGGAGAGAGAGAGACTGCAGCACAAACACACCCTCTCACTGCACAGGAGAGAGAGACTGCAGTAAAAACACACCCTCTCACTGCACAGGAGAGAGAGACTGCAGCACAAACACACCCTCTCACTGCACAGGAGAGAGAGAGACTGCAGCACAAACACACCCTCTCACTGCACGGGAGAGAGAGACTGCAGCACAAACACACCCTCTCACTGCACGGGAGAGAGAGACTGCAGTACAAACACACCCTCTCACTGCACAGGAGAGACTGCAGTACAAACACACCCTCTCACTGCACAGGAGAGAGAGACTGCAGTACAAACACACCCTCTCACTGCACAGGAGAGACTGCAGTACAAACACACCCTCTCACTGCACAGGAGAGACTGCAGCACAAACACACCCTCTCACTGCACGGGAGAGAGAGACTGCAGCACAAACACACCCTCTCACTGCACAGGAGAGACTGCAGTACAAACACACCCTCTCACTGCACAGGAGAGAGAGACTGCAGCACAAACACACCCTCTCACTGCACAGGAGAGACTGCAGTACAAACACACCCTCTCACTGCACAGGAGAGAGAGACTGCAGTACAAACACACCCTCTCACTGCACAGGAGAGACTGCAGTACAAACACACCCTCTCACTGCACAGGAGAGAGAGAGACTGCAGCACAAACACACCCTCTCACTGCACAGGAGAGACTGCAGTACAAACACACCCTCTCACTGCACGGGAGAGAGAGAGACTGCAGCACAAACACACCCTCTCACTGCACAGGAGAGACTGCAGTACAAACACACCCTCTCACTGCACGGGAGAGAGAGAGACTGCAGCACAAACACACCCTCTCACTGCACGGGAGAGAGAGACTGCAGCACAAACACACCCTCTCACTGCACAGGAGAGACTGCAGTACAAACACACCCTCTCACTGCACAGGAGAGAGAGACTGCAGTACAAACACACCCTCTCACTGCACAGGAGAGACTGCAGTACAAACACACCCTCTCACTGCACGGGAGAGAGAGAGACTGCAGCACAAACACACCCTCTCACTGCACGGGAGAGAGAGACTGCAGCACAAACACACCCTCTCACTGCACAGGAGAGAGAGACTGCAGCACAAACACACCCTCTCACTGCACGGGAGAGAGAGACTGCAGTACAAACACACCCTCTCACTGCACAGGAGAGAGAGACTGCAGTACAAACACACCCTCTCACTGCACAGGAGAGACTGCAGTAAAAACACACCCTCTCACTGCACAGGAGAGAGAGAGACTGCAGCACAAACACACCCTCTCACTGCACAGGAGAGAGAGACTGCAGCACAAACACACCCTCTCACTGCACGGGAGAGAGAGAGACTGCAGCACAAACACACCCTCTCACTGCACGGGAGAGAGAGACTGCAGCACAAACACACCCTCTCACTGCACAGGAGAGAGAGACTGCAGCACAAACACACCCTCTCACTGCACAGGAGAGACTGCAGCACAAACACACCCTCTCACTGCACGGGAGAGAGAGAGAGACTGCAGCACAAACACACCCTCTCACTGCACAGGAGAGAGAGACTGCAGCACAAACACACCCTCTCACTGCATAGGAGAGAGAGACTGCAGCACAAACACACCCTCTCACTGCACAGGAGAGAGAGACTGCAGCACAAACACACCCTCTCACTGCACAGGAGAGAGAGACTGCAGCACAAACACACCCTCTCACTGCACAGGAGAGAGAGACTGCAGCACAAACACACCCTCTCACTGCACAGGAGAGACTGCAGCACAAACACACCCTCTCACTGCACGGGAGAGAGAGAGAGACTGCAGCACAAACACACCCTCTCACTGCACAGGAGAGAGAGACTGCAGCACAAACACACCCTCTCACTGCACAGGAGAGAGAGACTGCAGGAGGATAGGAGTCTCAGGTGTGTTCAGTCCATGCTCTGATAGGAGTCTCAGATCAGCTCAGGTGTGTTCAGTCCATGCTCTGATAGGAGTCTCAGATCAGCTCAGGTGTGTTCAGTCCATGCTCTGATAGGAGTCTCAGCTCAGGTGTGTTCAGTCCATGCTCTGATAGGAGTCTCAGATCAGCTCAGGTGTGTTCAGTCCATGCTTTGATAGGAGTCTCAGCTCAGGTGTGTTCAGTCTGCATGCTCTGATAGGAGTCTCAGATCAGGTGTGATTAATCCGAGCTCTAGGGGGGGTTATCAGATTCACAGCTGAACTCTTGGGCTGCTGCTGAGTAATGTTTAGCTAAGTAAAAGATTAGCTAAGCAGCTCCTGTGGCATGTTGTTTTAACTCCCGATGAGCACATAGCACTCAGCAGTGCCTCTCTCAGGCTCCTGTCTATAAAAGGGCTGCTAACTCCTCTAGCCCTGGGTCCACGCTCCTCTTAAATCAACAGACGCCCTGGTATTTGGAGAATGTTGACCAAAACCAAGCCCTTTGGCTACAAGCCTAGTCTGCTGAGCCCCTCATTCCAAATAAGGAGTCTGTTAAAAAAAAGAGCCGTGTCCTTTTAAGGGCTTTCCTCTCTCCTGGGCTGGGAGGAGTAAAATCGCGCTGCTCAACAGGGCTCTTTACAGCACCCTTCCAGCTCAGAACATCCGCAGTCTCCACTCGACCTCGCTCAGGAAACACAGACGCACACTCCCTCTCCAGCAACCAAGTAAGTCGACACAACAACAATGCAGGCGCTTTACTGTGTGGGATCCTGGTTTTGTTTGTGAATATGTTTCAATGCAGGCGGTTTACTGTGTGGGATCCTGGTTTTGTTTGTGAATATGTTTCAATGCAGGCGCTTTACTGTGGGGGATCCTGGTTTTGTTTGTGAATATGTTTCAATGCAGGCGCTTTACTGTGTGGGATCCTGGTTTTGTTTGTGAATATGTTTCAATGCAGGCGGTTTACTGTGTGGGATCCTGGTTTTGTTTGTGAATATGTTTCAATGCAGGCGGTTTACTGTGTGGGATCCTGGTTTTGTTTGTGAATGTTGTTTTTTTAAAGCTGCCAAAGGTATAGAAGTTTCAGAAGAGCCCATGATTAAATGAAAGGCTGTTTTCTGTGTGCCGGTTTGTAATTGTACGTGTGCGGATGTGTCTGAAAGTTTTTGAACCGAGCCACAGGTGGCAGTCCTAACTGAAGCGTGTTTTAGTAGCGTTGTGTTTAGCTGTGCTCTGGGGAGCCCCAGGCAGGCTGGTGATGAGGGGCTGAGATGGAAGCACAGGGGTCGGGTAGCGTGTGTTCAGCGGTGCAGGAACATTGCTCCTGGCTCCGCTCTCGCATCTGAAGAGCTAGACGGGTAGTGAATGCTCAGCAAAGTGAGATGTAGTCGTGACAAGTCATTGTAGCTTTACAGCAACCTGTAGCAGTTAGACGATGTGTCTGCGATCACTTCTGTTAGTCCCAGCTTATTTATTGTTTTTACTTACAATTTTTTATTTTTTTTTCAATTCAAAATGGCTTTTAAGACTTGCTGTAAAATTACATTAAAAAAAAAAAAAAACTTAAAATGGCCACACCCATTGCTGGTTCAGTTCCTGCGTGAAGCCACAGGGGGGCGCTGTGGTTCAGGGCTTCCAGGGGGTGAGCTGCAGGCACTGCAGCCCAGTGAAGCAGTGTGTTCTTGAACAGGGGCAAGAGGATCACTGCCAGGGAGTGAACTCAGTGCACAGGTCACATGACAGGGATCAGTGCCAGGGAGTGAATCCGGTGCACGGGTCACATGATAGGGATCAGTGCCAGGGAGTGAATCCAGTGCACGGGTCACATGATAGGGATCAGTGCCAGGGAGTGAATCTGGTGCACGGGTCACATGACAGGGATCAGTGCCAGGGAGTGAATCTGGTGCACGGGTCACATGACAGGGATCAGTGCCAGGGAGTGAATCTGGTGCACGGGTCACATGATAGGGATCAGTGCCAGGGAGTGAATCTGGTGCACGGGTCACATGATAGGGATCAGTGCCAGGGAGTGAATCTGGTGCACGGGTCACATGATAGGGATCAGTGCCAGGGAGTGAATCTGGTGCACGGGTCACATGATAGGGATCAGTGCCAGGGAGTGAATCTGGTGCACGGGTCACATGATAGGGATCAGTGCCAGGGAGTGAATCCGGTGCACGGGTCACATGATAGGGATCAGTGCCAGGGAGTGAATCCGGTGCACGGGTCACATGATAGGGATCAGTGCCAGGGAGTGAATCTGGTGCACGGGTCACATCAGAGTGCACAGAGAGACGGGGGTGGAAACAGGCGTTGCCGTGCTCAGCTTCGTGTCCCACTGCAACTCGCAGGCAAAACATCTGTGAGTGAAGCACTGGACTCCCACTGTTGACTCCGTGGGATACACACTGTCTTGGAATCCACACATCCCCCTAATATCAAACAGCCAGAGACCGCTTGTTTATCCAGATTTTCAATACTTTTGGTAAATGAAGAAGATATAAATATATTTAACTAGCACAGATTTTAGGTTTAACTGCAAACTACACGTGGACACAGATCTCGCAGGAACGACACCAGACCCGCGATATTCAGCTGCTCTGGTACACTGGACGGGTGGTGTTTTGTTTTGATTGGAGTGGAATGGCATATTCGTGTGTTCTGGTGTATTGCAATGTATTTATAGATCTGGAAAGGAAAACGGCAGGAAACTGCAGCCCTGGTGGAGTGTGCAGAGCAGAGATACCAAGCAGAGCTGTAGAGCAGGAGAGAGCAGGAGAGAGCAGAGATACCAAGCAGAGCTGTAGAGCAGGAGAGAGCAGGGGAGAGCACAGCACAGCAAGAGCCCAGAGTGAGAGCAGAGATACCAAGCAGAGCTGTAGAGCAGGAGAGAGCAGGGGAGAGCACAGCACAGGAAGAGCCCAGAGTGAGAGCAGAGATACCAAGCAGAGCTGTAGAGCAGGAGAGAGCAGGGGAGAGCACAGCACAGCAAGAGCCCAGAGTGAGAGCAGAGATACCAAGCAGAGCTGTAGAGCAGGAGAGAGCAGGGGAGAGCACAGCACAGCAAGAGCCCAGAGTGAGAGCAGAGATACCAAGCAGAGCTGTAGAGCAGGAGAGAGCAGGGGAGAGCACAGCACAGCAAGAGCCCAGAGTGAGAGCAGAGATACCAAGCAGAGCTGTAGAGCAGGAGAGGGCAGGGGAGAGCACAGCACAGCAAGAGCCCAGAGTGAGAGCAGAGATACCAAGCAGAGCTGTAGAGCAGGAGAGAGCAGGAGAGAGCAGGAGAGAGCACAGCACAGCAAGAGCCCAGAGTGAGAGCAGAGATACCAAGCAGAGCTGTAGAGCAGGAGAGGGCAGGGGAGAGCACAGCACAGCAAGAGCCCAGAGTGAGAGCAGAGATACCAAGCAGAGCTGTAGAGCAGGAGAGAGCACAGCACAGCAAGAGCCCAGAGTGAGAGCAGAGATACCAAGCAGAGCTGTAGAGCAGGAGAGGGCAGGGGAGAGCACAGCACAGCAAGAGCCCAGAGTGAGAGCAGAGATACCAAGCAGAGCTGTAGAGCAGGAGAGAGCAGGGGAGACCCAGCCCCTGCAAGATCAGAGACGAGCACCAGGTGCGCGTTGCACTGAGGGTCTGTAGCACTGAAATGATTTCTGCTGCCCTTTCATCCCATCCCGAATATAAGCGAGTGTCAGAATACCTGCAGGAGACTTTTACACAGCTCCCAGCTCACCGGCCGTGAAGCCAGGAAACGTGTGGAAGCAATATGGAGACAAAAAATACCATCCAGAAATGAGAGCACTCCTATCCTCTCCCGTCACTCTGTGCACACCTGGACCACCTTCATCTTCCCATCTGTTTTATAGATAGGAAAATGAATCACCTGTGCATCACCTGTTTGCTCAGGTGAGGCACAACAATCTTGAACCATTACTGGACTGAAATGATGTCAAACACTCTCACACACACTCTCTCTCTCTCTCTTTCTCTCCTCTCTCTCTCTCACACAGTCTCTCACAGTCTCTCACACACAGTCTCACTCACACACACTCACACAGTCTCTCTCTCTCACACTCTCACACTCTCTCACAGTCTCACTTGCACACACATACAGACACTCACACTTGCACAGTCTCACACACACACAGTCTCTCACACTCCCTCTCTCACACTCCCTCTCACACACAGTCTCTCCCTCTCACACTCCCTCTCACACACAGTCTCTCCCTCTCACACTCCCTCTCACACACAGTCTCTCCCTCTCTCTCACACTCCCTCTCACACACACACTCAGTCTCTCTCTCCCTCACACTCCCTCACACACAGTCTCTCTCACACTCCCTCTCACACACACTCCCTCTCACTCTCACACACAGTCTCTCTCTCACACTCCCTCACACTCTCACAGTCTCTCCCTCTCACACACACACACAGTCTCTCTCTCTCACACTCCCTCTCACACACACTCTCCCTCTCACACTCCCTCTCACACACAGTCTCTCCTCTCTCACTCTCACACACAGTCTCTCTCTCTCTCACACTCCCTCTCACACACAGTCTCTCTCTCTCTCTCTCTCCCTCTCACACTCCCTCTCACACAGTCTCTCCCTCTCTCACTCTCACACACAGTCTCTCTCTCTCTCTGTCTCACACTCCCTCTCACACAGTCTCTCCCTCTCACACACACACACACAGTCTCTCTCTCCCTCTCACACACAGTCTCTCCCTCTCACACACAGTCTCTCCCTCTCACACAGTCTCTCTCTCACACACACACACAGTCTCTCCCTCTCTCTCTCTCACACACACACAGTCTCTCTCTCTCTCTCACACACACACACAGTCTCTCTCCCTCTCTCACACACACACAGTCTCTCTCTCTCCCTCGCTCTCACAGCCGGTTTCTCTTTGTGCAGCGTTGCTCTCTGGGTCTGTGGCGTCACACTGCATTTCTGATGCATTCCTGCAGCTCCCAAGCACAGCAGCACATCTTTAAACATTCAGGAGCTGGCATGGGATGACCGCAGCCGTGCTCAATTGGATTTCATTTCAATTCAATGTAATGCTGTAGCTGGGAAAAGGGCAAGCTGGAAATATCCATGTCAGCAGTAAACCCTGGCGACTCCAAAGGGCTGTTTATTATTTTTGATTGATTTCCGCACAGCAAGCACACTTCAGCAACCAATCCCTCAGCAATGCTGTCGTCTTTTTAAAAGCATTGCTGGCAGCTGAGGGTGAGCTTGGGGTAACCAAACGAATTGGGAAGTGGAGTTCAAACATACAGCTTCTGGTTTCTTTGTTGGTTGACGAACTCAACTGCTCTATAATATACAGAGCAGAGCTTCCAGCAATGAGATGCATCTGTTAAAAACGGATTGACACACTGAGTTTCAAACCTGCCGTTTATCCCTTGAACCACAGTAACAGACTGGAAATCAGCAGAACCCCAGTGCTGAGCAGAGCTGGGCCGGTCTGGGAGGGATCTGTCCAGTGCTGCTCCGACACAACACTGCTCCCTGGACAGTGCCAGCCGCAGCTTGTCTGGGTCACTGTCCATTGCTTCAGTCCGTTAATCTGTAGCACTGTAAGCACTAATTGACTGGACACAAATCCTTGGTTTTCGTGGCCTTTCGTTCAGCCACGTTTCCACTAACAGAAAGGTTCTTGAGATGCTGTGTGCCAACGAACAGGAACGAGCAAATTCTGGACATGACATTGGGCTTGCACTGAGGGATTCAATCCTCTGATCTCCCGTTTATTTATAGCAACTTGTTTCAGAGGTCTGTACACATGTGTGTAAGTCACCTGTGCCTCCCTGAGCCGCTGTGTAAGTAAGGGTTCACAAATCCATTCTGAAGAGACTCTGATCTCTGTGAGGGGGTACTGCCAGGGGGAAACCACTTCTCCAGCAGAACTAAGGGCTGTGTGAATGGAACCGGTCTCCGGTGGTTTCCTCACGGAATTGAGCATGTGTGGGTTCTCCTCTGTAACAGTTCTGACCTTTAACCCCTCAGGAACGGAAGCTGCTTTCTCAGCGATTGACAGACACTCTTCGAGATGGCGTCACAGGTGAACATTCGAGGACATGGGAAGGGTCACTAGCGTGTGCAGTCCGCATGTCTTTCCACACTTCACCGCGTGTTTGTGTGTGTGTGACCACGCTTGTTAGCTTGCTTTTACCCAAGGCTTTTTAACTGCAGTGAAAGGCAGCACTGAAATGAGACGCTCAGCTGTGCGAGTAGCAGTTAAGATTCTACACCTACAGTTAATGCTGTGATGCAAATACACAGTGACCTCAAACTGCAGCTCCAGTGTGAATCTTACAATGAGAGCAGAATTCTCTTAAACTGCCAGTACTGTGCAGCCAAGCAGCCGTTACTCTGTGATTCTCTGTTTCAAAGCTATGCATTTTCACAGCAAGTAAAAAGCATTCGCTCTCTGAGTTAATAACATCAGGGACACTGTGATCTCCCAGCAAGAAATGATGCTGCAGGACAGAGTGGGGTCCTACATCAACCAGCTGGACACCACACCCGCTAGGTCTGACTGAGACCGAGGTCCAAACAGATGGCGCAGTTGGCGGGCCAGGCTGTCCAGTTTGAGGGCTGTGTTTTACATGGTTTGGTAAATGAATGAATACAGCGAGAGAGAGTAACAGAAAGGAAGCCCGGGCTGCTTTACCTTCCCAGAGGCAGGAGCTGCAGCTGCTGGTGTCGGCTTTGGATTGAGTGCGTCTCTGCCGAGTCTCTAACTCCCCCCTCTCCTCCGCCCTCCCCAGACAAAAGAGAACATGGCAAACAAGGGACCCTCGTACGGACTGAGCCGCGAAGTGGCGAGCAAGATCGAGAAGAAGTACGACGCACAGCTGGAGGACAGAATCACGGAGTGGATCATGGTGCAGTGCGGCGTGGAGAAGCCAGAGGCTGGCAAGCTGGGCTTCCAAACATGGCTGAAGGATGGCATTGTGAGTGGAGGGGGAGGGGGAGGGGGGGTGTAGGTATTGGGTATTCCCAGTGTTTCGCTGACAGTTCTTTTCTCCTGGTTCTAGGTCCTCAGTAAGCTGATAAACAGCCTGTACCCTCCCTCAGAGAAGCCCATCATGAAGATCCAGGCCTCCAACATGGCCTTCAAGCAGATGGAGCAGGTGGCCCAGTTCCTGAAGGCGGCGGAGAACTATGGGGTGGTGAAGACTGACATCTTCCAGACCGTCGATCTGTGGGACGGTACAGCAGCGATCTCTCTCTCTCTCTCTCTCTCAATACCTGTCCTTCGCTCACAGCATCCCTCTCTCATACTCCTCCTCTCTTTCCCTCCGCAGGAAAGGACTTGGCAGCGGTTCAGCGGACGATCATGGCCCTGGGCAGCATTGCCGTCACGAAGCACGATGGGTTTTACAAGGGAGACCCCAGCTGGTTCCACAGGTCAGTGCCTCCTTTCTCCAGGGTGGGGAGGGGATGGGCGGGGCAGGGAAGGGCAGGGCAGGGATACAAACATACGTGGATTCCTGGTGGTTTAGAAGCAAGGATGGTGTAAATTAGGGTATGTTTTCAAGTTGTTTGAAACAGTGCAGTATTACTGATGTGGCGGTCCGTGTGTTCATCACCTCTCCCGTCTCTCTCTGCAGGAAATCTCATGAGAACCCACGTGATTTCAGCGATGAGAAGTTGAGGGAGGGGAAGAACGTGATCGGGCTGCAGATGGGCTCCAACAAGGGGGCTTCACAGGCAGGGGGCACTGGGTACGGGCGACCCAGGCAGATCATCAACAACTGAGCTGAACTGAGGGGGGCGAGCAACCAACCAGGAGACACACCAACACCCCCAGCCAATCCAAAGACACTCTGGGACCTCCCACCCCTTACAACCACCAATCAGGAGCCACCCTGACCATGGCACAGCCTATCCCTGTACGCACTATCCAGCTGGGAATCCTCCTGCACAGCAAAGTCTTAAAAGGTCCAAGACGGGATCTCTTGAACCAAAAACCTGACCAAAAAATGAAGACAACAGCATGACCAAAATCAAACAAACCCGAGGGGATAAAGAGATCTCATTCCACTCTGTAACACACACACCCCTCTATTCATCACACACACACACACACACACCCCTCTATTCATCACACACACACACACACACACACACACACAAACACACACACACACCCCTCTATTCATCACACACACACACACACACCCCTCTATTCATCACACACACACACACACACACACACACAAACACACACACACACCCCTCTATTCATCACACACACACACACACACCTCTATTCATAACACACACACTCACACACCCCTCTATTCATCACACACACACACACACACCCCTCTATTCATAACACACACACACACGCCCCTCTTCATAACACACACACACACACACCCCCCTCTTCATAACACACACACACACACACCCCTCTATTCATCACACACACACTCACACACACACCCCTCTATTCATCACACACACACACACACACACACACCCCTCTATTCATCACACACACACACACACACCTCTATTCATAACACACACCCCTCTATTCATAACACACACACACACACACACACCCCTCTATTCATCACACACACACACACACACACACCCTTCTATTCCATATATATATATTTTTTATTGTTAAAATACACTTCCTGCAATTTGTTTTTATTTTCAAGTCTTGAATGTCTTACATATCTGAAGCTAACCCAAGTAAGAAACAAATAAAACGACTCCATTCCCTGGACCGGCTTCTCCCACTGTCTCTCGTGTGAAATTGCAACAGGCTAATTTTGTAAAGAATTCCTTACACTGTCACTGTCAAACCCCAAATTTTGTAAATTTTCTTTTGAAATAATAATAAAATAAAAGTCCAGTTCAATCGAGTTGCTGTTCCTGGTGTTTTTTTGAGTGCCTTGTTTGCGAGTCTCCTTTGGGTAAAACTGCACATCTCTTCTTTCTTCTGTCGATTTTTAAAACAGCATGTTCTTTCCTGCAGACCACACCAGCAATCCTAATTACAATGCATGGAGTTCCACAGCTAGAGATCCTCAATGATGCAGCAGGATAGCGTCAGGCAAGCGCTGCTGCGCACATCTTACTCACAGACATAGAAGAAACAAAGAAACAAGGCACAAGGGCCAAAGCAAAAGACGAAGCCTCCCATGCTTTCACACCGAGGCTTGGGGTGATCCAGGCTGCTGTTCAGGACAGGCATTCGCCTTCACTGAAGCCCTCCTCCTTCAAGCAAACCATTCAGCTCCCTTTGCATACATGTGGCCGTTCCCCAGTTAGAACTCCATGACCACCTTCCACACCTTTCAATAAACATCGAGAACGACTTCCAGTGGAAACGCTGGTCATTGGAGGGTGGCACAGGGTGATACCAGGGCCACCTTTATTCCACCAAACATCTCCTCTCCCATCACGACGCCCCCCAGGTCTGTCCCCACAGCTCCCACGGCACACTGCGATCCCTCACATTCTTCCACTGGATGCTGCTGTGGGGTTGTGCAACTCGACAGCTTACCTGTTGTAGTAAGAGGGGATCAGTCTGTAGATTGCAGAGGGTTGTAGTAAGAGGGGATCAGTCTGTAGATTGCAGAGGGGTTGTAGTAAGGGGGGGATCAGTCTGTAGATTGCAGAGGGGTTGTAGTAAGGGGGGGTCAGTCTGTAGATTGCAGAGGGTTGTAGTAAGGGGGGATCAGTCTGTAGATTGCAGAGGGTTGTAGTAAGGGGGGGGATCAGTCTGTAGATTGCAGAGGGTTGTAGTAAGGGGGGGATCAGTCTGTAGATTGCAGAGGGGTTGTAGTGAGGGGGGGGTCAGTCTGTAGATTGCAGAGGGTTGTAGTAAGGGGGGGATCAGTCTGTAGATTGCAGAGGGTTGTAGTAAGGGGGGGGGATCAGTCTGTAGATTGCAGAGGGTTGTAGTGAGGGGGGTCAGTCTGTAGATTGCAGAGGGTTGCAGTAAGGGGGGGGTCAGTCTGTAGATTGCAGAGGGGTTGTAGTAAGGGGGGGATCAGTCTGTAGATTGCAGAGGGTTGTAGTAAGGGGGGGGGATAAGTCTGTAGATTGCAGAGGGTTGTAGTAAGGGGGGGGTCAGTCTGTAGATTGCAGAGGGTTGTAGTAAGGGGGGGGATCAGTCTGTAGATTGCAGAGGGTTGTAGTAAGGGGGGGGGATCAGTCTGTAGATTGCAGAGGGTTGTAGTAAGGGGGGGGGATCAGTCTGTAGATTGCAGAGGGTTGTAGTAAGGGGGGGGGATCAGTCTGTAGATTGCAGAGGGGTTGTAGTAAGGGGGGGGGATCAGTCGATTGCAGAGGGGTTGTAGTAAGGGGGGGGGGTCAGTCTGTAGATTGCAGAGGGTTGTAGTAAGGGGGGGGGATCAGTCTGTAGATTGCAGAGGGTTGTAGTAAGGGGGGGATCAGTCTGTAGATTGCAGAGGGTTGTAGTAAGGGGGGGGATCAGTCTGTAGATTGCAGAGGGATTGTAATACGGGGGGAGCAGCTGACCCAACACAGGGTCTGTCTGTTGTTTCAATTGGTTTTGCAGGTGAACAGGTGCAGCTCTACTGGCCGCGGTTCCACTCCCCTGTAGCTTCCAAACACTCGGGACTTGGCCACAGAAAGCAAGACAGGACTCCCGTGTCATCTTCACATCAGAAACAAGACAGGACTCCCGTGTCACCTTCACATCAGAAACAAGACAGGACTCCCACCTTCACATCAGAAACAAGACAGGACTCCCGTGTCACCTTCACATCAGAAACAAGACAGGACTCCCACCTTCACATCAGAAACAAGACAGGACTCCCACCTTCACATCAGAAACAAGACAGGACTCCTGTGTCACCTTCACATCAGACACAAGACAGGACTCCCACCTTCACATCAGAAACAAGACAGGACTCCCACCTTCACATCAGAAACAAGACAGGACTCCCGTGTCACCTTCACATCAGCTTTATTGCCACCCAACAGATGCATTTTATTCATTACAAAAAAACAGCACGCGTTTCTGTTCCACGGTTTGTGTTTACCTGATTATTGTGGACATGTGCACATACAAATACCTCTTCTCATTGCTTGTCTTTCAGATTCAGGCTTGTTCTGTCAATTTATACAAAAGTGTAAAGTATTGCACGCAGGCAATAAAAATGTGCATTATAAATATCATATGAAGGCCTAGGAGTTTATGTTGACTCAGAAATGTCTTCATCTAGACAATGTGGGGAAGCAATAAAAAAGGCCAACAAGATGCTTGGATATATTGTGAGAAGTGTTGAATTTAAATCAAGGGAAGTAATGTTAAAACTCTACAATGCATTAGTAAGACCTCACCTAGAATATTGTGTTCAGTTCTGGTCACCTCATTACAAAAAAGATATTGCTGCTCTTGAAAGAGTGCAAAGAAGAGCAACCAGAATTATCCCGGGTTTAAAAGGCATGTCGTATGCAGACAGGCTAAAAGAATTGAATCTATTCAGTCTTGAACAAAGAAGACTACGCGGCGATCTGATTCAAACATTCAAAATCCTAAAAGGTATTGACAGTGTCGACCCAGGGGACTTCTTTGACCTGAAAAAAGAAACAAGGACCAGGGGTCACAAGTGGAGATTAGATAAAGGGGCATTCAGAACAGAAAATAGGAGGCACTTTTTTACACAGAGAATTGTGAGGGTCTGGAACCAACTCCCCAGTAATGTTGTTGAAGCTGACACCCTGGGATCCTTCAAGAAGCTGCTTGATGAGATTCTGGGATCAATAAGCTACTAACAACCAAATGAGCAAGATGGGCTGAATGGGGCCTCCTCTCGTTTGCAAACTTTCTCATGTTCTTAAAAGCAAAGCCCACTGGATTACGATGGGAAGGTATTGTTACTGTACAGACGATGACAACGCAATGGAAATGTTTCTGTTGAACTGGCCCCACAGTTAGCAGTATTACCCATTCTTTTCACACCTCTGCTTAAGTTTGGGCTGCATTACTCTCTCATTCATGAACCCATATTCACAATAATAAGGCTGTTTATTTTTTCATTCGTTTGTTTTATTTTTTGTCTCCTTGCAAGGCTAACCCACTGCATGCAGGTCTTTGCATGTCAGTAAACCGACTTTACAAAGCACCATCAAAATATACAAAAACAGCAATTCGAGTATTTTAACATTAAGGAGTTCAGAGCGGGGTTCTGGGAAAAACATGCTGCTGCAGCTGTTTAAAAAACGTACCTGTCGTTTTTAAAATCGCACTGATGTAGAGCTCTGATCTCAAACCCCAGTGCAGTAGAGTGGCAGCACAGTTAGTTCACATTGCCCTTGAAGCCTGCTTGCACTGGCTTTGCTCTGCGAGTCACACAGGCATGCAGCGCTTTGCACAACAGCAGGTCATACAGCACAAGAAGACATCTGGAAGCTTGGTCTCAGGAATCAAAGCCCTCCCCAAACTCCACGGTAACATCAAGCAGGCAAATCGACAGAGAGACAACTGGAGGAAGCAGTGAGAAATGGGCTGCGTACTCCCGAAAAAGAAATCAAAGCACAAGCCAAACAGAAAAATCATTATTATTTTCATTCTGTTCAAATACAGTATAGTGCACAGCTCCCCCTCCCAATACAGTAGCCCCTCAGACGAGAGGCAGGGAGACAGATCTGAGAATGTGGAATACTGCAGCAATTCTATTGACAGATTGAAATTAAAAAATTAAAACAAACTGAAAACTAAAAACCAAAGGAGGAGCAACACAGTTTAAAACTCATCATCATCATCATCATCCTCATCATCATCATCATCATCATCATCATCCTCATCAACACAGAATGTTTTTTCTCCGATCAGTTCAGCGCTGTGACTTCCTCCGTCGAAGAGAGGCGGCCCGATTCCGTCGAAGAGAGCTCCAGCAGCAGCGCAATCATGGGGAAACTCAGGGACACTCTGCCAGAGCCTGGAGCTCAGAGTCAGGGAAGGAGGGAGGCAGGCTGCCCTGAGACACGGAACAAGGCAGCCTCTAATACTGAAGACACCCAAAACCAAAACCTCTCTCTCTCTCTATATATACTGCTATAGATATACTGTAGCTCTACTCTCTCAGCTCTGTTCTTGAAATGCATCTCAGTAAAGCTCTTTATTGACTCCCTTCCTCCCTGTGAATTAGTCCTGGTTCTTTCTGCAGCACCAGTGCAGATCATGTCCCTAGATTGCTATATACTGTCAATATCCCCCGCAGCGGGGGCCAGTATACCGGGGGGGGGGGGGTGACGGTGCTACGTGGGGGAGATCAGGGGGGCTGCCTCCTCTTCTTGCTGCAGGACGGGGGTCTTGTTGTGGGAGAACTGTGGACGGGGAGGAGGCAGTCTCTCCAGGGGAACCATGGGGTCCCCCCCCCCCTCTCCCTCTCCGCCTCCCTCCTCCACCTGCCTGTCCCTTCCTGCCCTGCAGGGGGCGCCGCGGCACAGTGCTCTCCAGTCCAGGTGAGCCAGCAGAGTCTCCAGGGTGTAGTACAGAGACCAGAACAGAGCGAAGCAGCCCAACAGGAGCAAGGACTGGGGGAGAGAGAGAAGAGTTAACCGAGGAGAACAGGGGGACCGGAGCGCATTCAAACATAATAACACAGTACATCCTCGCTAGAACGAACCTGGCCCCTGGACCCCAAATGACGTGAAGATTCGCTAGAATGAACCCCTCGATATAACGAAGGCTTGAACCCAGACAGGTTCGTTATAGCGAGGTTGTGCTGTAGCAGCGCTAGTCCTATTTGAAGGAATGGGAATACGACTCCCACTGCATAGCAGTTTGATCCATTCCATGTAATAAGACACAGCTTGTTACCGATACACTGTGGCTAGTCAAGCTTGTAGTAAACCCTGGAATGGGCGATGCTCTGCAGTAGGAGTCTGATTTGTAATGCCCTCACCTTCAGGCTGTTGGCAGTCAGGGTGGTGACTGGCGGCTCCTGGATCTCCAGACCCGGGGGACAGGGCAGAGAGAAGCTGCTCACCAGGTACTGCCCCCCCATCGCATGCTCCACCAGCCTGAGGACCAATCAGAGAGGCCGGTTACAGGCTAACACACACACGCCTCCACCAATCGGAGACCCTGACAGACTGTCAAGATTGCTAAAGAGATTCAGTATTGAACCACAGACCCAGGCTATTGAAGAAAGACTCCCCTCAACCCCTCCACCCCTCCACCCCTCCCTCCCTTTATCAAAGCTGGTACATCTCGTACTGTTGCCTCTCTTTCACTTCTTCGGAGGACCAGGATGAGCCGTACAGGGTGAGCTGCCAGCGGTTCAGAGTGCCCTGGGTCAGGGGGCCATCAGCTGAAACAAAACAGAGAGGGGGGTGAAAACTGAAGAGCTGCAGTCAACATCTCAGAGCTAAACTCACCCTCCTTACCACTTACCATCTGTGAGTGTGTATGTGAGTGTGAGCGTGTGTGAGTGTGTGTCTCTCTCTGTGTGTGTGTGTGTGTGTGTGTGTGTGTGTGTGTGCGTGTGTGTGTGTGTGAATGTGTGTGTGTGTCTCTGTCTGTGTGTGAGTGCATGTGTGCGTGTGTGCGTGTGTGTGAGCGTGTGTGTGTGTGAGCGTGTGTGAGTGTGTGTGTGTGTGTGTGTGTGTGAGTGTGTGTCTCTGTGTGTGTGTGAGCGTGAGCATGTGTGTGTGTGTGTCTGTGTGTGTGTGAGCGTGTGTGAGTGTGTGTGAGTGTGTGTCTCTGTGTGTGTGAGTGTGTGTGTGCGCGTGTCAGTGTCAACTCCTTCCCTGCCGCGCTGCTCACCGTGATCTTGCACCAGCAGTGTGTACACCCCCTCCGCCCGCTCACCCCAGCAGCGCACCGTGGAGAACATCCAATCAGAGAAGCCGGAGGGGTCGCTGGGAAAGAAACACAAACAAGGGGGGGTTACAGGAACACCCTGTCTGTTTACTGAGCCCCTCCCCCTCCACACAAACAACACAAACAACACAAACAACACACGCAATACGGGCTCGTCAAGGGTTAGAGCTGAGGCACTGAGAGGGGACGGGCAGTACGGGCTACAACACCCAGCCATGTGAATGGATGTTCAGCAGCATGCTGTTTGGATCTGGAGAGTGCAGAACACCCAGCCATGTGAATGGATGTTCAGCAGCATGCTGTTTGGATCTGGAGAGTGCAGAACACCCAGCCATGTGAATGGATGTTCAGCGGCATGCTGTTTGGATCTGGAGAGTGCAGAACACCCAGTCATGTGAATGGATGTTCAGCGGCATGCTGTTTGGATCTGGAGAGTGCAGAACACCCAGCCATGTGAATGGATGTTCAGCAGCATGCTGTTTGGATCTGGAGAGTGCAGAACACCCAGCCATGTGAATGGATGTTCAGCAGCATGCTGTTTGGATCTGGAGAGTGCAGAACACCCAGCCATGTGAATGGATGTTCAGCAGCATGCTGTTTGGATCTGGAGAGTGCAGAACACCCAGCCATGTGAATGGATGTTCAGCAGCATGCTGTTTGGATCTGGAGAGTGCAGAACACCCAGCCATGTGAATGGATGTTCAGCGGCATGCTGTTTGGATCTGGAGAGTGCAGAACACCCAGTCATGTGAATGGATGTTCAGCGGCATGCTGTTTGGATCTGGAGAGTGCAGAACACCCAGCCATGTGAATGGATGTTCAGCAGCATGCTGTTTGGATCTGGAGAGTGCAGAACACCCAGCCATGTGAATGGATGTTCAGCGGCATGCTGTTTGGATCTGGAGAGTGCAGAACACCCAGCCATGTGAATGGATGTTCAGCGGCATGCTGTTTGGATCTGGAGAGTGCAGAACACCCAGCCATGTGAATGGATGTTCAGCAGCATGCTGTTTGGATCTGGAGAGTGCAGAACACCCAGCCATGTGAATGGATGTTCAGCGGCATGCTGTTTGGATCTGGAGAGTGCATAACACCCAGCCATGTGAATGGATGTTCAGCGGCATGCTGTTTGGATCTGGAGAGTGCAGAACACCCAGCCATGTGAATGGATGTTCAGCAGCATGCTGTTTGGATCTGGAGAGTGCAGAACACCCAGCCATGTGAATGGATGTTCAGCGGCATGCTGTTTGGATCTGGAGAGTGCAGAACACCCAGCCATGTGAATGGATGTTCAGCGGCATGCTGTTTGGATCTGGAGAGTGCAGAACACCCAGCCATGTGAATGGATGTTCAGCAGCATGCTGTTTGGATCTGGAGAGTGCAGAACACCCAGCCATGTGAATGGATGTTCAGCGGCATGCTGTTTGGATCTGGAGAGTGCAGAACACCCAGCCATGTGAATGGATGTTCAGCAGCATGCTGTTTGGATCTGGAGAGTGCATAACACCCAGCCATGTGAATGGATGTTCAGCGGCATGCTGTTTGGATCTGGAGAGTGCAGAACACCCAGCCATGTGAATGGATGTTCAGCAGCATGCTGTTTGGATCTGGAGAGTGCAGAACACCCAGCCATGTGAATGGATGTTCAGCAGCATGCTGTTTGGATCTGGAGAGTGCAGAACACCCAGCCATGTGAATGGATGTTCAGCAGCATGCTGTTTTTATGGTAGAATTCATTGTGGTGCTGTTTGTTTTGCAGCTCTGTTTCAGTGCCTGTGAGTTATAGATTGTGAAGCAGCCAGACAGGGCACTGGAAATGCGTTGCTGTTTTTCACCGGAGACTGCGAGATTCTGGCTGGCTGCTTACGAGGTGACTGTGTAAACACTAAACTCACAAGAACCTGCGAGTTCTGAGCTGGGGACATGCCCTGCCTGTCTGTCTGTCTGCCCACTTGCCTGCCTGCAGTCCCTCAGCTCAGTGCTGGCAGGGGAGCAGACTCAAGTCAGGCTCAGGGTCTGTTTTAGTGAACTGAACCAGAGGCAGGTTTGATAGGTGAAATGAAACAATAATGAACTACACCTGGACCAAAAAGGAGTTTTCACTGATTCAATGAAACAGTTAAAACACTGACAGAGGCAGGATCACCCTCACTGCTTCTGTAACAGCTGGAGCTCTGAACGGGCTCACGAGAAAGCTGGACAAGGTTTACTTTTACTGGAGAACAAGACGAGCTACAAGGAACTCAGGCAGTTTATCTGTGGTGTTGAAACACAAAACCTTGCCTGCTGCTGACTTTGTAAACTGATTTCCAAAGAATGCACGGTCATTGTTATTGCACGAAACGAAATGATGACACTAATCACTACACTGCCAAACAACTTCCAGTGCGAGTCTGGACTGAAGAGGAAAGGGGGGGGGTCTGTGTCCCTCAGTGTGTGTGTCTCAGTGTGTGTGTGTGTGTGTGTCTCTCTCAGTGTGTGTGTGTGTCTCTCTCTCTCTCTCTCTCTCTCTCTCTCTGTGTCTCTTTTCAGTCTCTATCTCTGTGTTTCTGTCTCTCTGAGTGTCTCTGTTTCTCTCTCTCCCTCTGTCTCTCTCTCTCTGTGTCTCTCTCTCTCCGTCTCTCAGTGTGTGTGTGTCTCTCTCTCTGTCTCTCAGTGTGTGTGTGTGTCTCTCTCTCTGTCTCTCAGTGTGTGTGTCTCTCTTCAGTGTCTCTCTCTATCTCTGTGTTTCTGTTTCTCTCTCTCCCTCTCTGTCTCTCTCTCTCTCTCTCGCTCTCTGTGTTTGTCTCTCTCTCTGTCAATTCAATTCAATTTAATAAGCTTTATTGGCATGACAAGAATAAAAACGTTTTGCCAAAGCAATTACAATGTATGAAACACAAACAACAAACAAACAAACACATGTATAGACATATTTTCAGTGCAGATTCGTTTTTGTCTCTTGGACTGTGGCAGGCAGTCACATATTCTGCAGCTAGTCCAGATGTTGTAATATTTCTGTTTCTGTGAGGTGGGTGAAGTCACTTCTGTCTCTCTCTCTCAGTGTGTCTCTCTCTCTGTCTCACCTGTCCATGGCTCTGCGTGCTCCTATCAGGGAGGAGATGCCGCTGGGGCAGAGCAGCACGATCTCCACGTTGCCACGGCGAGGGTGTGTGAGGGTCAGCATCACGGCAACGTGCTCCAGCGTGCGCATGCCAGACTGACCCAGATCCGCCGCCGTCACTGCGGAGAGGGAGGGGTTAATCAGGGTCCCTCAATCACTCAATCAAGCACTCTCACAGGCTCACTCCTCAACACAATGCTGGTTTACAGGTGACAGGCATGGGTACATGTTGTGCCATAGCCAGCACAAGAGGGGTTAATAATAACAGCACCCATCCCAGCCACACCCCCACCCATCTCCCCCTTCCCCTGCCTGCTCCTCCTCCTCCTCGCCTCTCCCTCTCCCTCTCCCTGAATTCCTGGCAGTGTTTTGGCATTTTCCTTGCCTGTGTTATTGCTTCAGTCCTCACTCTTTCGCTCCTTGTAGGGAAGAATCCATCCCCTCCAAAACTGCGAGGAGGGGGGAGGAAGGAGGGGCTAATGAGCTGAACGAGGGAAGGAGGGAGGGAGGGAGGGAAGGACAGAAAGAAAGAGGCTGGGGCGTGCAGGGTTAACATGCTGCAGGACAGATTGGGTCAGGCTCTTTTCCACTGTAACCCTGTAGCCGTCCTGTTCTGTAGAGTGTGGCTGCTTGATAAAGAGAGACAGGGGCAGAGATAGAGAGAGAGAGGGAGGGGGAAGAGGCAGAGAGAGGCTGTCAGTCCAGGGGGACGGCTCTGCGTGTTTCACAATTTCACTGGAAGCAGAAACATTACCTAAAAAGGACACAGCAGAGTGGAGGGCTGGCCAAGAACCAAACCGGGGAACAAGCCCCCCTCCTTCTCCCTCTCCCCCTCCCTCTCTTATTCCCTCTCCTTCTCTACCTCTCTACATCTCTCTTAACCCTGCCAGCCGAAAGCACACGGAACGCACAGTTAGTCCAGTATAAATGTGATGATATGAAGTGTGCTGCAGAGGCTGGGCTCACCGTTCCAGGAGACTCTCAGCTGAGCCGGGGCGCTGGGGATCACTCTCTCCTCCTTGAACGCGGGGCTCTGATAGGAGGTGAGGTACGGCACAGACTCCCACACCTGCACAGAGACACAGAGAGAGACAGAGTGAGACACAGAGACACACAGAGACACAGAGAGACACAGAGAGACACAGAGAGAGACACAGAGAGAAACAGATACACAGAGACAGAGACAAAGAGAGACACAGAGACAGAGACAAAGAGAGACACAGAGACAGAGACAAAGAGAGACACAGAGACAAAGAGAGACACAGAGACAGAGAAACAGATACACAGAGAGAGACACAGGAGAGACACAGTGTCACAGACAAAGAGAGACAGAGTGAGATGTGAGATGCAGAGACACAGAGAGAGAGACAAAGAGAGAGACACTGAGACAAAGAGGGGCACAGAGTGAGACACAGAGACACAGAGAGACACAGAGACAAAGAGAGAGACACAGAGACAGAGAGAGACACAGAGACAAAGAGAGAGACACAGAGACAAAGAGAGAGACACAGAGACAGAGAGAGACACAGAGACACAAAGAGAGACACAGAGACACAAAGAGAGACACAGTGGTGTACACACAGCGCCGTACCGCTCTGAGTGTGTCAGTGCAGGAATGGAAACAGGACCCGCTGCACAGAGGTAACAAGCTCAGGTGTGTCTTCTGAAACTCAGAGCACAACCTGGAATGGAGCAAACTGCTCTGCAAAGGGAGTCTTATTTAGGTCCATGCAATGTGTATGCAGACCTTTCAAAAAGCAAGCACAACTGCAGAGTGAAAGCACACACAAGACTCTCCACTGTGAGCAGCTCTATAGGCATGCATCCCACTGAGAGGAATCAGGGTGCGAGAGATCCTTACTGCACTGAGACAGAACTGTATCAATCAGGGTGCGAGAGATCCTTACTGCACTGAGACAGAACTGTATCAATCAGGGTGCGAGAGATCCTTACTGCACTGAGATAGAACTGTATCAATCAGGGTGCGAGAGATCCTTACTGCACTGAGACAGAACTGTATCAATCAGGGTGCGAGAGATCCTTACTGCACTGAGACAGAACTGTATCAATCAGGGTGCGAGAGATCCTTACTGCACTGAGACAGAACTGTATCAATCAGGGTGCGAGAGATCCTTACTGCACTGAGACAGAACTGTATCAATCAGGGTGTGAGAGATCCTTACTGCACTGAGATAGAACTGTATCAATCAGGGTGCGAGAGATCCTTACTGCACTGAGACAGAACTGTATCAATCAGGGTGCGAGAGATCCTTACTGCACTGAGACAGAACTGTATCAATCAGGGTGCGAGAGATCCTTACTGCACTGAGACAGAACTCATCTCAGCATTGAACACTTCAGCCTTTGCACTGATTGTGCGTCTCTTAGTACTGCTGTGTTTAGAGCTGTGGCTGAGGCAGGCAGGGGTTAGCACTCTGGCTGGTACCTTGGCAGCGTTGACCAGTCTCCAGGCGTTGAGCAGCCCGAAGCCGTGCTGGTGGCTGTGGTGGAACCCGGCTCCATTCACCTCCCAGTCCGCTCGCCGGTCCTCATACTGGAACAGAGAGCAGGGGTCAGGGGCCAGGGAGGGTTAAACGCAGACACACACACACACAAACACACACACTCGCGCGCACACACACACACACACACACACATCTCTTTACTGCAGGTCATCACCAGCATTATGTTTCTTTGAATGGAAACTCGCACCCAATAAAGGCACCACACTGGAAAATAAACAAGCAAGTCAGACTCAGAGGCTTGTGAAGCAGCTTTATAAAGTAACTGATGCTGGAACGAATGCACATCTGAAGTAAAAAAATAACCTTTGAGAGTTTGGCCCATAATGACCAGCAACACTGACTCAAAGTGTACTGCAAAAGAATGACAAAGTAAAGCATGGTAAAAACATGATTAATCATAGTAGATCAGATATATGCAGGCAATGAAGCTCACAGCCTGCGCTCCCCCTGCCTCTCCCCTCCCCTATCCCCCTGCCTCTCCCTCTCCATCTCCTTCTGCCTCTCCCTCCCCTTCCCCCCTCCCCCTCCGCCTCTCCTGCCAGCTGGCTGTGTTGCGGGGCTCAGCGCTCCCAGCAGCTCCAGACAGACTCCCTGTGCGTGGAGCCCTGCAGCTGTGCCAGGCTGTGCTCTGGCTGAATGCGCTTCTTTCCTCCTGCACCTCAGTGTAGTGCTGAGTTACTGTTAAGTACCGTTTATTTTGTTACTGCAGCACTGAGAATATTTCCTTGGCTTGGTGAAGACAATGCTGTGCTGTACAGTCCTGCATGTGTCCTGTCTCTGGTAGCAGTGTGCACTGTGCTGTAGTGACTGGGCTGTATTCACTGTGCTGTAGTGACTGGGCTGTATTCACTGTGCTGTAGTAACTGGGCTGTATTCACTGTGCTGTAGTGACTGGGCTGTATTCACTGTGCTGTAGTGACTGGGCTGTAGTAACTGGGCTGTATTCACTGTGCTGTAGTAACTGGGCTGTATTCACTGTGCTGTAGTGACTGGGCTGTAGTGACTGGGCTGTATTCACTGTGCTGTAGTAACTGGGCTGTATTCACTATGCTGTAGTGACTGGGCTGTATTCACTGTGCTGTATTCACTGTGCTGTAGTGACTGGGCTGTAGTGACTGGGCTGTATTCACTGTGCTGTAGTGACTGGGCTGTATTCACTGTGCTGTAGTAACTGGGCTGTATTCACTATGCTGTAGTGACTGGGCTGTATTCACTGTGCTGTATTGACTGGGCTGTATTCACTGTGCTGTATTGACTGGGCTGTAGTGACT
This sequence comes from Acipenser ruthenus, assembly GCF_902713425.1. NCBI lineage: Eukaryota > Metazoa > Chordata > Actinopteri > Acipenseriformes > Acipenseridae > Acipenser > Acipenser ruthenus. Next base: position 7,367,742 of record NC_081227.1, on the reverse strand, counting down.
GGGCTGTATTCACTGTGCTGTAGTGACTGGGCTGTATTCACTGTGCTATAGTGACTGGGTTGTATTCACTGTGCTGTAGTGACTGGGCTGTATTCACTGTGCTGTAGTGACTGGGCTGTATTCACTGTGCTGTAGTGACTGGGCTGTATTCACTATGCTGTAGTAACTGGGCTGTATTCACTATGCTGTAGTGACTGGGCTGCATTCACTATGCTGTAGTGACTGGGCTGTAGTGACTGGGCTGTATTCACTGTGCTGTAGTGACTGGGCTGTAGTGACTGGGCTGTATTCACTATCCTGTAGTGACTGGGCTGTATTCACTGTGCTGTAGTGACTGGGCTGTATTCACTGTGCTGTAGTGACTGGGCTGTATTCACTGTGCTGTAGTGACTGGGCTGTATTCACTGTGCTGTATTCACTATCCTGTGGTGACTGGGCTGTATTCACTATGCTGTAGTGACTGGGCTGTATTCACTATGTTGTAGTGACTGGGCTGTATTCACTATGCTGTATTGACTGGGCTGTATTCACTATGCTGTAGTGACTGGGCTGTATTCACTGTGCTGTAGTGACTGGGCTGTATTCACTGTGCTGTAGTGACTGGGCTGTATTCACTGTGCTGTAGTGACTGGGCTGTATTCACTGTGCTGTATTGACTGGGCTGTATTCACTGTGCTGTATTGACTGGGCTGTATTCACTATCCTGTAGTGACTGGGCTGTAGTGACTGGGCTGTAGTGACTGGGCTGTATTCACTGTGCTGTAGTAACTGGGCTGTAGTGACTGGGCTGTATTCACTGTGCTGTAGTGACTGGGCTGTATTCACTATGCTGTAGTGACTGGGCTGTATTCACTGTGCTGTAGTGACTGGGCTGTAGTGACTGGACTGTATTCACTGTGCTGTAGTGACTGGGCTGTATTCACTATGCTGTAGTGACTGGGCTGTATTCACTGTGCTGTAGTGACTGGGCTGTAGTGACTGGACTGTATTCACTATGCTGTAGTGACTGGGCTGTATTCACTATGCTGTAGTGACTGGACTGTATTCACTGTGCTGTAGTGACTGGGCTGTATTCACTATGCTGTAGTGACTGGGCTGTATTCACTATGCTGTAGTGACTGGGCTGTATTCACTGTGCTGTAGTGACTGGGCTGTATTCACTATGCTGTAGTGACTGGGCTGTATTCACTGTGCTGTAGTGACTGGGCTGTAGTGACTGGACTGTATTCACTATGCTGTAGTGACTGGGCTGTATTCACTATGCTGTAGTGACTGGGCTGTATTCACTGTGCTGTAGTGACTGGGCTGTATTCACTGTGCTGTATTGACTGGGCTGTATTCACTGTGCTGTAGTGACTGGGCTGTATTCACTATGCTGTAGTGACTGGGCTGTATTCACTGTGCTGTAGTGACTGGGCTGTATTCACTGTGCTGTAGTGACTGGGCTGTATTCACTGTGCTGTATTGACTGGGCTGTATTCACTGTGCTGTAGTGACTGGGCTGTATTCACTGTGCTGTAGTGACTGGGCTGTATTCACTGTGCTGTATTGACTGGGCTGTATTCACTGTGCTGTATTGACTGGGCTGTATTCACTGTGCTGTATTGACTGGGCTGTATTCACTGTGCTGTAGTGACTGGGCTGTATTCACTGTGCTGTAGTGACTGGGCTGTATTCACTGTGCTGTATTGACTGGGCTGTATTCACTGTGCTGTAGTGACTGGGCTGTATTCACTGTGCTGTAGTGACTGGGCTGTAGTGACTGGGCTGTATTGACTGGGCTGTATTCACTGTGCTGTATTGACTGGGCTGTATTCACTGTGCTGTATTGACTGGGCTGTATTCACTGTGCTGTAGTGACTGGGCTGTATTCACTGTGCTGTAGTAACTGGGCTGTATTCACTGTGCTGTAGTGACTGGGCTGTATTCACTGTGCTGTATTGACTGGGCTGTATTCACTGTGCTGTATTGACTGGGCTGTATTCACTGTGCTGTATTGACTGGGCTGTATTCACTGTGCTGTATTGACTGGGCTGTAGTGACTGGGCTGTATTCACTGTGCTGTAGTGACTGGGCTGTATTCACTGTGCTGTAGTGACTGGGCTGTATTCACTGTGCTGTATTGACTGGGCTGTCGTCTCACCTTGGTGGCAGTGAAGGCTATGATGTGCTGCACGTCTCTCCAGGTCAGGCAGGGTCGAACCTGCAGCATCAGAGCCACCATCCCCGCAGCGAGGGGGGCGGCAGCGGAGGTGCCAGAGTGCCCGTCCGTGCAGCCAGTGCCCTTCAGCAGGTCCCAGTCTGAGGTCACCTGCACAGCGCAGGGGGAAGAGGGCTTACTGGGAGTATACTGGGAACATACTCCCAAGAAATACAAACACAACACAGTGAGCTGGCAGTTAGGATTCAAAAGGTTTAAAATAAATAAACAAACAAACAAAGACATGAATGATCAATCTTGACAGTGGAGCAACAGAACCCCAGGCCACTCCGAGATTCAAATCCGATTCACCAGGAATAAACAGCAACACCGTGCGATATCTGAGAGGGTCTGCTCACTAAACCAGGGGGAGTTTAACAAAACACAAATCACAGACACACGGATTGGAGTTAATGCTGGGGAGGGCGGAGGAAAGAGCTACAGTCGAATGGTGAAATGTTGAATAATCCTCAGAACAGCTGGCAGTAAATTAAAAAAAAAAAAAAAACCACTTCAACCATTTTTCTTCCTTTTCTTTGTAATGTAAACAGAGATTTAATTCCATCTGTCTCCAGTGTGTCTCTCCCTGTCAAGCAAATGAGAAGGGTACCTGCTGCTGAGAGAGGAGGGGAGGAGAGGAGAGGAGAGGGGAGAGGAGAGGAGAGGAGAGAGGAGAGGAGAGGGGAGAGGAGAGGAGAGGAGAGAGGAGGAGCAGAGAGGATAGAAGAGAGGGGAGAGGAGAGAAGAGAAGAGAAGAGAGGGGAAAGGAGAGGAGAGAAGAGAAGAGAGGGGAGAGGAGAGGAGAGAAGAGAGGGGAGAGGAGAGGAGAGGAGAGAGGGGAGAAGAGAGGAGAGGAGAGGGGGGAGAGGAGGAGAGGAGAGAGGGAGGAGGAGAGGAGAGAGGGAGGAGGAGAGGAGAGGAGGAGCAGAGAGGGGAAAGGAGAAGAGAGGGGAGAGGAGAGGAGAGAAGAGGGGAGAGGAGAGGAGAGGGGGAAGGAGAAGAGAGGGGAGAGGAGAGGAGAGAGGAGAGGAGCAGAGAGGAGAGAGGGGAAAGGAGAAGAGAGGAAAGAGGGGAGAAGAGAGGAGAGGAGAGGGGGGAGGAGAGAGGAGAGGAGAGGAGAGAAGAGAAGAGAGGGGAGAGGAGAGGAGAGGAGAGGGGGGAGAGGAGGAGAGGAGAGGAGAGGAGGAGCAGAGAGGGGAAAGGAGAAGAGAGGGGAGAGGAGAGAAGAGGGGAGAGGAGAGGAGAGGAGAGGGGGAAGGAGAAGAGAGGGGAGAGTAGAGGAGAGAGGAGAGGAGAGGAGCAGAGAGGAGAGAGGGGAAAGGAGAAGAGAGGGGAGAGTTGGACAGGAGAGAAGAGGGGGAGAGGAGGATAGAAGTGGAGAGGAGTGGAGAGGAGAGAGGGGAGAGAAGACAGGAGATGAGAGGAGAACAGAGGAGAGGAGAGGAGAAACATTGTTTTTGATGCCTACCTGATTATAACATTCAACCTCAATCTAGACTGTCAACAAAAACAAAACAACCTCATCCTTTTTAAATAGTGGGGTTGAAATGATTGCTTCAGTGTCAAAGATCTTGCTGCAACAACACAGACAGAGACAGAGAGAAGCTCTCACTGAAACTTCAGTCCAAGTACATACTGCACTGGCACAGTCCCTTCTTACATTTCTGAGTCTGTCTCTGAGACAGAATGAGAGACACAGGAGGGGGGCAGTGATTTATAACTGCAAAGCCAGACGAAATCCACAAACCAGCTTTCAGCAAAGAGATCTAATCTGTTTCAATAAAACAAAGCAAGAGGCAAAGCAAAGATGAATTCCACTGTGAGAAGGTAAACAACATAACTGAGGTGCTGCAGTCAGGAAAGGGGGGGACTGGACGGGGGGGGGGGGGGGCATGTACAAACTACGAGAGATCAACTCCTTACACTGCATGAACAAGCACCTCAACTCACATTCACTTAAGCCAGCAGGGTCAGCTGTATAGTCCAGCAGTCACAGTGAGCAGGGTTAGCTGTATAGTCCAGCAGTCACAGTGTGCAGGGTTAGCTGTATAGTCCAGCAGTCACAGTGTGCAGGGTTAGCTGTATAGTCCAGTCACAGTGAGCAGGGTTAGCTGTATAGTCCAGTCACAGTGAGCAGGGTTAGCTGTATAGTCCAGTCACAGTGAGCAGGGTTAGCTGTATAGTCCAGCAGTCACAGTGAGCAGGGTTAGCTGTATAGTCCAGTCACAGTGAGCAGGGTTAGCTGTATAGTCCAGTCACAGTGAGCAGGGTTAGCTGTATAGTCCAGTCACAGTGAGCAGGGTTAGCTGTATAGTCCAGTCACAGTGAGCAGGGTTAGCTGTATAGTCCAGTCACAGTGAGCAGGGTTAGCTGTATAGTCCAGTCACAGTGAGCAGGGTTAGCTGTATAGTCCAGTCACAGTGAGCAGGGTTAGCTGTATAGTCCAGCAGTCACAGTGAGCAGGGTTAGCTGTATAGTCCAGTCACAGTGAGCAGGGTTAGCTGTATAGTCCAGTCACAGTGAGCAGGGTTAGCTGTATAGTCCAGCAGTCACAGTGAGCAGGGTTAGCTGTATAGTCCAGTCACAGTGAGCAGGGTTAGCTGTATAGTCCAGCAGTCACAGTGAGCAGGGTTAGCTGTATAGTCCAGTCACAGTGAGCAGGGTTAGCTGTATAGTTCAAACAACAAACAAATAAATAAATAAATGCAGATGACAGCAGAGAAGACGTCTCGCTCCTGCCCATCAGACAGGTCTTTAAGTGATGAGTTTGTACCCCTCCTCCCCTCTCTGGTAGCACTAACACCTCCCCCTGCCCCCCGCTCTGAAACACAGGGCAGTAAAACCCAAGAGAGCTCCTTAAAAGGTCACTTCTGTGATGCTCTCCGAGGGGGGGGGGGGGGGGGGCCTGAACAGCATTGCTGCAATAACTGAGAGTTTTTACAGCACTTGTAAAAGCTGCTTGTGTAATGAAGTGTACAGCACCGTGCCACCAGCTACATTACAACATCAATTCTAGATGAAACAAAGGCATGCAGTAGCCTCTCGGCATCAGACACTGGTCTAAGTTTGGCTATATTTCCCAAAAGGTAAAAAGATACTTCAGTAACTTCCCTAAGATGAGTCTCAAATGAGAGATCAGGATCAAAGATGACCCCCAGACTTGTCATTTCTAGTTTAAGTTTTGATGAGAGGCTGCAAGGGTCGAGCTCATGTAATCCCACATTTCCTCTTATTTGGTTCTGTGAGCTCACAAGCATAACCTCAGTTTTATCTGAATTCAACAGTAGAAAATTCTGCCACATCCAATGCTTGATGTCTGTAAGGCAAGTAGCTAATAACACCCCGGCAAAGAAATTCCTGGCTTTAGGGGCAAATCTAGCTGGGTATCATCAGCACAGCAATGGAAGTTCACTCTGTGTCTGCGGATAATGTCACCTAACAGTAGCATATATAATGAAAACAGCAAGGGACCTGGAATGGAGCCCCGCGGAACACCACAGACAACTTCTGATAATGCTGATTCTACCTCCCCAATAGAGACAAACTGAAACCTATCAGAAAGATGAGATTTAAACCAGGATAGGACAAGGCCAGACAGTCCCACTGTGCTTTCAAGATGAATGGTCTACAGTATCAAAAGCAGCACTTAGATCTGAGAATTAATACTGATGGAAAGCCTGAGTCAGAGCTAATCAGCAGATCATTCACAACTCTGACAAGGGCCGTCTCGGTGCTATGTGCAGCACGAAAACCAGACTGAAACTTCTCGAATATACCATTAAGAGTTAGAAATTTCTGTAATTGAATTGCAACAACTCTCTCTAGAACCTTATCTAAGAATGGTAGGTTGGAGATTGGCCTATAGACATTGAGGACTTTAGGGTCTAAACTGTGTTTCTTAAGCATGGGCTTTACCACAGCTACCTTAAGAGCTGAGGGAACTATACCGGAGGAAAGCGAACCACTTATCATCTGAGCCGCCCGTTTCCACTGGAGAACAGACCACAGCTGGGTCTGGCCCTGTATGCGCGTGCAGAGCCCCTGAACTGCAGTGCGTGCCCGATGACATCATACCCCTTGCGTGAAGCCATTTCCCCTCCCAAAACACAGAGAAGGAAGTGTTTAAATCCCCAGCAAGCCTGTCATACTGCGGAAGGCTAGTCTCTTATGTCTTATTCTGAATGCTCGAACCTGAACCACCACAGGGTCTGGGTTACAGCATCGTGACCACGTGCACTCCCTTCACGCTGCATTCCGGCTCCTCATCTCAATTCTATCATCTTGTAATTCAATACGTATCGATGGTCTATCACTGTGATTGGCGTCCTCAGCTTTCTAGGTCTCAATCAGGTTTGTGTGCAGCCCTGTGCTGAACAGCTCTGCGGACACATCTGTCAACCTCTGAAGCGTGTGTTGCGCATGAGAAATAATCTGCCCTGGTTTACACAGCGGAGAGCAATGCTAGCAGGCTGGAGAGGGTGTTTACACAAACATTCATCAAACAACTAAATATAGGAGATCCAACCCGCTGGAAAAGTTCCAACCCACTGGAAAGTTACTTAGTGTTAATAAGTGCTGCTGAAGGGTTGATAAAAACAACATAAAACCACAGACATTAAAGAAAGATGCCAGTCATGAAAGCACTCAGGAAGTGCTTCATGAGCTCCGCACGGCTTCCAGGGCTGGCTGCCAGCGCAGCGCAGCGGGGGCCCGCACGCGGCCTCCATCACCACTCTGAAAACGCGTGCTTTCAGAAATATTCGTGGCGATTTGTCACTTCATCGGAAACATTCCGGGTCTCGTGCCATTCGATTTGTGTTTCTCCTTGTTTGTAAAGCCTCGTCTGTGCTGATGTGTGAGTCTGACGGGAAGGCTCTCTGACTGCAGGCAGGCTGGTTACAGCGAACCCTTTCTCACAGCGCTCACAAACAATGTAGGCTCTATTTTAACCATCTGCGCTGGACTGAAATTGCGCAGCTGTGCCAGCACTGTGATTTGTTAACCCGCTTACATTCGAAATACAGCAATCCACAGATCAACGTTACAGCCCGCTTGGATAAATCCGTGCCCATTATTATGTCACTAGAAAATAACCGCGCCCCCCTTCCAGTTATCTGTTTCAAACCTCCCTGATCCCTCGCCCCCCCTTCCAGCTATCTGTTTCAAACCTCCCTGATCCCTCGCCCCCCCTTCCAGCTATCTGTTTCAAACCTCCCTGATCCCTCGCTCCCCTTCCAGCTATCTGTTTCAAACCTCCCTGATCCCTCGCTCCCCCTTCCAGCTATCTGTTTCAAACCTCCCTGATCCCTCGCTCCCCCTTCCAGCTATCTGTTTGAAACCTCCCTGATCCCTCGCTCCCCTTCCAGCTATCTGTTTCAAACCTCCCTGATCCCTGGCTCCCCCTTCCAGCTATCTGTTTCAATCCTCCCTGATCCCTCGCTCCCCCTTCCAGCTATCTGTTTCAAACCTCCCTGATCCCTCGCTCCCCTTCCAGCTATCTGTTTCAAACCTCCCTGATCCCTCGCTCCCCCTTCCAGCTATCTGTTTCAAACCTCCCTGATCCCTCGCTCCCCCTTCCAGCTATCTGTTTCAAACCTCCCTGATCCCTCGCTCCCCCTTCCAGCTATCTGTTTCAAACCTCCCTGATCCCTCGCCCCCCCTTCCAGCTATCTGTTTCAAACCTCCTTGATCCCTCGCTCCCCCTTCCAGCTATCTGTTTCAATCCTCCCTGATCCCTCGCTCCCCCTTCCAGCTATCTGTTTCAAACCTCCCTGATCCCTCGCTCCCCCTTCCAGCTATCTGTTTCAAACCTCCCTGATCCCTCGCCCCTCCTTCCAGCTATCTGTTTCAAACCTCCCTGATCCCTCGCCCCCCCTTCCAGCTATCTGTTTCAAACCTCCCTGATCCCTTGCTCCCCCTTCCAGCTATCTGTTTCAAACCTCCCTGATCCCTCGCTCCCCCTTCCAGCTATCTGTTTCAAACCTCCCTGATCCCTCGCTCCTCCTTCCAGCTATCTGTTTCAAACCTCCCTGATCCCTCGCTCCCCTTCCAGCTATCTGTTTCAAACCTCCCTGATCCCTCGCTCCCCCTTCCAGCTATCTGTTTCAAACCTCCCTGATCCCTGCGCTCCCCCTTCCAGCTATCTGTTTCAAACCTCCCTGATCCCTCGCTCCCCCTTCCAGCTATCTGTTTGAAACCTCCCTGATCCCTGCGCTCCCCTTTCCAGCTATCTGTTTCAAACCTCCCTGATCCCTCGCTCCCCCTTCCAGCTATCTGTTTCAATCCTCCCTGATCCCTCGCTCCCCTTCCAGCTATCTGTTTCAATCCTCCCTGATCCCTGCGCTCCCCCTTCCAGCTATCTGTTTCAAACCTCCCTGATCCCACGCTCCCCCTTCCAGCTATCTGTTTCAATCCTCCCTGATCCCTCGCTCCTCTTCCAGCTATCTGTTTGAAACCTCCCTGATCCCTGCGCTCCCCCTTCCAGCTATCTGTTTCAAACCTCCCTGATCCCTCGCTCCCCCTTCCAGCTATCTGTTTCAATCCTCCCTGATCCCTCGCTCCCCCTTCCAGCTATCTGTTTCAATCCTCCCTGATCCCTCGCTCCCCTTCCAGCTATCTGTTTCAATCCTCCCTGATCCCTCGCCCCCCCTTCCAGCTATCTGTTTCAATCCTCCCTGATCCCTGCGCTCCCCCTTCCAGCTATCTGTTTCAAACCTCCCTGATCCCTCGCTCCCCTTCCAGCTATCTGTTTCAATCCTCCCTGATCCCTCGCCCCCCCTTCCAGCTATCTGTTTCAATCCTCCCTGATCCCTCGCTCCCCCTTCCAGCTATCCGTTTCAAACCTCCCTGATCCCTGCGCTCCCCCTTCCAGCTAACTGCGAGCTACTGGTGCACAACGTGAAGATAGAAATCCTCCAACATGTGGAACCCATTACGGGATAAAACACGACACAATTTGCTTTTGAAATCACTTGCTTGATAAATATCTGCCCCTGCACCCAACACAGCAGCACGCTGAGAGTGCAGGACTGGGTTGTGTAACACAGACAGTAGTGTTGTGGCAACGTAATGTGGTACAGTTATACACACAGTGAGTGAAGGGGATACGCGGTACAGTTATACACACAGTGAGTGAAGGGGATACGCGGTACAGTTATACACACAGTGAGTGAAGGGGATACGCGGTACAGTTATACACACAGTGAGTGAAGGGGATATGTGGTACAGTTATACACACAGTGAGTGAAGGGGATACGCGGTACAGTTATACACACAGTGAGTGAAGGGGATACGCGGTACAGTTATACACACAGTGAGTGAAGGGGATACGCGGTACAGTTATACACACAGTGAGTGAAGGGGATACGCGGTACAGTTATACACACAGTGAGTGAAGGGGATACGCGGTACAGTTATACACACAGTGAGTGAAGGGGATACGCGGTACAGTTATACACACAGTGAGTGAAGGGGATACGCGGTACAGTTATACACACAGTGAGTGAAGGGGATACGCGGTACAGTTATACACACAGTGAGTGAAGGGGATACGCGGTACAGTTATACACACTGTGAGTGAAGGGGAGACGCGGTACAGTTATACACACAGTGAGTGAAGGGGATACGCGGTACAGTTATACACACAGTGAGTGAAGGGGATATGCGGTACAGTTATACACACAGTGAGTGAAGGGGATATGGGATCTGAGGGGGTTAATCTGATTCCAGTGCGAGTCAGTTACAGGTCTCAACTCGCTGTTACTCTGTTTGTTCGAGTTTGTGCTGCCCTTTCTTCTCTGTAATTAATCATTTCCGTCTACAGCCCTGCCAATGACCTCATCGCTCAGCTTCCTGACACGCACACAGAACTCTCTGACACTGCCACGGTCGCCTAGCAACACAGTAAACAGGATCCCATCCGGGGAAACAGAGACGACCCCACCCTGCTGAGCAGATAAGAGACCAGACTGGGCCCGAATAAAACATGAACTCCCATTCAATACAGTACAGTGTGGGGATCTGAGAACCAGCACATTCAATACAGTACAGTATAGAGAACTCAGCGCTGTGGATCTGAGAGCCAGCACATTCAATACAGTACAGTATAGAGAACTCAGTGCTGTGGATCTGAGAGCCAGCACATTCAATACAGTACAGTATAGAGAACTCAGCGCTGTGGATCTGAGAGCCAGCACATTCAATACAGTACAGTATAGAGAACTCAGCGCTGTGGATCTGAGAGCCAGCACATTCAATACAGTACAGTATAGAGAACTCAGTGCTGTGGATCTGAGAGCCAGCACATTCAATACAGTACAGTATAGAGAACTCAGCACTGTGGATCTGAGAGCCAGCACATTCAATACAGTACAGTATAGAGAACTCAGCGCTGTGAATCTGAGAGCCAGCACATTCAATACAGTACAGTATAGAGAACTCAGCACTGTGGATCTGAGAGCCAGCACATTCAATACAGTACAGTATAGAGAACTCAGTGCTGTGGATCTGAGAGCCAGCACATTCAATACAGTACAGTATAGAGAACTCAGTGCTGTGGATCTGAGAGCCAGCACATTCAATACAGTACAGTATAGAGAACTCAGTGCTCTGGATCTGAGAGCCAGCACATTCAATACAGTACAGTATAGAGAACTCAGCGCTGTGGATCTGAGAGCCAGCACATTCAATACAGTACAGTATAGAGAACTCAGCGCTGTGGATCTGAGAGCCAGCACATTCAATACAGTACAGTATAGAGAACTCAGTGCTGTGGACCTGAGAGCCAGCACATTCAATACAGTACAGTATAGAGAACTCAGTGCTGTGGATCTGAGAGGGTTAATCCAATTCCAGCGTGTGTCAGTTACAGGCGCTGCCCTTTCTGATGTCATGAGCAGAGCGAAGCGGCCACTTCCTTGGAGAAGAGCAACAAACAGCAGCAAACACAAAAACCACAGAGCTCTCTCTCCCTCCCTCTCCCCCTCTCTCTCTCTCTCAAAATAAAAATAAGTTTTGCAAAAGCACTTAAACAAGAAACATCAATAGAGTCACAATACAAACAGATAACCCCCCCTTCTTTTTTCCCTTCCCTCCCCCTATACCCCCCCTCCTTCATTACCACCCCCTTCCCTTCCCACAGTTGCAGTATCAGCCATGAACAGTCATGTCTGGTCCCTGTGCAGAGTGTCCAGGCTGTGGCAGGTGGATGAGAGTAAAGGGAATTCTGTGGCCTGATTGGCCTATTTGGGGAAGAACTTGTCCCCAGTTTGTTTTTCCCCTCCCTCACTCCCTCTCTCACTCTCTACCCTTCTCTCTTCACCCTCTATCTAACGCTCACTCACTCACTCTTTCCACCTCCTCTCTCTCTCTACCCTTCTCTCTTCACCCTCTATCTAACGCTCACTCACTCACTCTTTCCACCTCCTCTCTCCACCCTTCTCTCTTCACCCTCTATCTCTTTCTACATCTCTCCTCTCCCGTCTCTCTCTCTCTCCTCACTTCTGTCAGTGTTACTAAGGGAGTTAATGATGATCTTCCAAAATGCTGATGTCAGCTCAGCCCAAAAGAAACAGCCAAACGCCAGGCACTAGATCACTGGGAGTAAAATCTGGAAACTCAACAAATCTCTTTCTAAAGCAGCTCACCTCTCCCTCTACCTCTCTTTTTGTCCACCCCATCCTTCCCGCGCTCCCTGTTCCTATTCCTCCCTCTCTCTCTCTCTGCTGTGTACAGTAACACAATTCCCAGAATAGTAGATGATTTATCGCTGAATAAACAGCAAGTTACTGTAATAATGTGCTGGCTCGGGGGTGACGAGGCTTCTGTAGCCAGAAGCAGCAGCTGCTAATTGAGATTGAGAGAAGGAGAGAGAGAGAGAGGAGGGGGGAGAAGGGGAGAGACTGAGGAACAGCTTCACTGCGCCGGCTGCTGTGAAAAACAAAGTTGTTTTGTTCTATAAAAAAAAGGAAGGAGGACTGCGTTCCTGTTACACAACAGTGCAGTGTGCAATGCAGGCTAGCCGAGATCTCTCTCAGTCCAGTGCAGTGTGCAATGCAATGCTAGCTGAGATCTCTCTCAGTCCAGTGCAGTGTGCAATGCAATACTAGCTGAGATCTCTCTCGGTCCAGTGCAGTGTGCAATGCAATGCTAGCGGAGATCTCTCAGTCCAGTGCAGTGTGCAATGCAGGCTAGCTGAGATCTCTCTCGGTCCAGTGCAGTGTGCAATGCAGGCTAGCTGAGATCTCTCTTGGTCCAGTGCAGTGTGCAATGCAGGCTAGCTAAGATCTCTCTCAGTCCAATGCAGTGTGCAATGCAGGCTAGCTGAGATCTCTCTCAGTCCAGTGCAGTGTGCAATGCAATGCTAGCTGAGATCTCTCTCGGTCCAGTGCAGTGTGCAATGCAGGCTAGCTGAGATCTCTCTCGGTCCAGTGCAGTGTGCAATGCAATGCTAGCTGAGATCTCTCTCGGTCCAGTGCAGTGTGCAATGCAGGCTAGCTGAGATCTCTCTCGGTCCAGTGCAGTGTGCAATGCAATGCTAGCTGAGATCTCTCTCAGTCCAGTACAGTGTGCAATGCAATGCTAGCTGAGATCTCTCTCAGTCCAATGCAGTGTGCAATGCAATGCTAGCTGAGATCTCTCTCGGTCCAGTGCAGTGTGCAATGCAGGCTAGCTGAGATCTCTCTCGGTCCAGTGCAGTGTGCAATGCAGGCTAGCTGAGATCTCTCTCGGTCCAGTGCAGTGTGCAATGCAGGCTAACTGAGATCTTTCTCGGTCCAGTGCAGTGTGCAATGCAGGCTAGCTGAGATCTCTCTCAGTCCAGTGCAGTGTGCAATGCAATGCTAGCTGAGATCTCTCTCAGTCCAGTACAGTGTGCAATGCAGGCTAGCTGAGATCTCTCTCAGTCCAGTACAGTGTGCAATGCAATGCTAGCTGAGATCTCTCTCAGTCCAGTGCAGTGTGCAATGCAATGCTAGCTGAGGTCTCTCTCGGTCCAGTGCAGTGTGCAATGCAGGCTAGCTGAGATCTCTCTCGGTCCAGTGCAGTGTGCAATGCAGGCTAGCTGAGATCTCTCTCGGTCCAGTGCAGTGTGCAATGCAGGCTAACTGAGATCTTTCTCGGTCCAGTGCAGTGTGCAATGCAGGCTAGCTGAGATCTCTCTCAGTCCAGTGCAGTGTGCAATGCAGGCTAGCTGAGATCTCTCTCAGTCCAGTGCAGTGTGCAATGCAGGCTAGCTGAGATCTCTCTCGGTCCAGTGCAGTGGTTAATGCAGGCTAGCTGAGATCTCTCTCGGTTCGGTCCAGTGCAGTGTGCAATGCAGGCTAGCTGAGATCTCTCTCTGTCCAGTGCAGTGTGCAATGCAATGCTAGCTGAGATCTCTCTCAGTCCAGTGCAGTGTGCAATGCAATGCTAGCTGAGATCTCTCTCGGTCCAGTGCAGTGTGCAATGCAGGCTAGCTGAGATCACGTCCTCTGAAACGTGTGCCGTCAGCCGTCTGCTTCTTTTCACTCTGCAGCCCCGCCATGCAGCTACCTTCAGAGCTACAGCATCGGAGGACCACGCAGCTCTGGGCCACTTACAGGCAGGCCTGCAGGCGCCCGGCCAGACTACAGGGGTCGCTGGCGTGCGGTGAGCCGAGGACACCCTGGCCGACCTAAGCCCTCCCCATCCCCACCGCCTGGGAACTCCAGTCCTAGGCCAGCAGTGGAATAGCCTGGACCTGAACCGGCAACCTCCAGTCTATAGGGCGCATCCTGCCTTTACTGGATGCACCACTCGGGGGCCCCCTAACAATTTATTTTGTGCTTAAAGTGACAATGATGGACAAGGGCTGGATGAAGAGCACAGAGATGCACAGAGAGAGACGTTGGGCTGGGCGTGACGCAAACAGAGAGGAGCAGTCATATCCTACAACTGATCTGAATACACGTCAGCACCATTGAGAATATTAACCTGCTCATTCTCTGCAAAATACCTGAGATTGACCTTGATTGGAATTCCACTGTCATCGCAATGATACAAGGAAACCCCAATCACCCAACTCCCATCACCCCACTCCCATCACCCCAGTCCATCACCCCAGTCCCATCACCCCAGTCCCATCACCCCACTCCCATTACCCCACTCCCATCACCCCAGTCCCATCACCCCACTCCCATTACCCCACTCCCATTACCCCACTCCCATCACCCCAGTCCCATCACCCCAGTCTCAGCCGCTCACAGTGCTGTTTCTGGGAATTCTCTCCTGTCAGGGAATTCTTTCTCGGCTCAGCAGGGAAGCAGGAAGGAAGCCAGCCTCATTCCATCACTTCTATTATTAGACTTGTGACGGGATCAGGGTTCAAGTAGGTCAGGTGTAGGGAGGTGGGGGGGTTACAGAAACAATACCCCCCCCCCCCCCCCCATGGCATCAGGGACTCACAAATGGAAACTCCCTGAGGTTTTAAAATCCATTTTCTCATGCTTTATTACCTTTGGAATCCTATTGGTCTTAAAACTAAGCTTGTCATTTCTAATACATTTCACTGTACCTTGAAAACACTGTAAACGGTGCCTCACATATCGAGCAGCTTTCCCTCTCCTGCATGTTGATCCGCACCTATTTCAGCCCCCTGAGAGACAGTGACAGGGTCCTCTCTCCTCTGTTGAAACTGGGACTGAGAGGTGAACGGCACAGAGCTCAGCATCACCTCTGATAGACAGGGAGGCGCTCTGTCCAGCACAGACAGCAGGGACTCTAATGCCGACAGACCTACATGCTATGCACTTTCAAACTCAAGAGAACGTGCTCGCAATGAAAAGGGGAACGCGGCGATGATGAAGGGGACCAGTGGAAAGGGGACTGGAGGATTTTAAGGGCTTCCACAGTCCTTGTGCTGCTGTACTCACAATGCTGCGCAGCATCTTGTCTCCACTGCTGAACGTGACGGCGAGCATGGAGGCACACTCCTCCGCATAGAAGGGCATCCGGCCGTTCTCATCCACTGCTCCTGAGAGAGGGAGAGGGGGAGGGGGAGGGAGAGGTATACAGGGAGAGGGAAAGGGAGAGGGAGAAGGGGGGCAGATAGTCACAGTGTGTAGTCTGATTTCTCTTACAGTCACGGTGTAGTCTGATTGCTCTTACAGTCACGGTGTAGTCTGATTGCTCTTACAGACAGTCACGGTGTAGTCTGATTGCTCTTACAGTCACAGTGTAGTCTGATTGTGCTCTTACAGTCACGGTGTAGTCTGATTGCTCTTACAGTCACAGTGTAGTCTGATTGTGCTCTTACAGTCACGGTGTAGTCTGATTGCTCTTACAGTCACAGTATAGTCTGATTCTACTCTTACAGTCACGGTGTAGTCTGATTGCTCTTACAGTCACGGTGTAGTCTGATTGTACTCTTACAGTCACGGTGTAGTCTGATTGCTCTTACAGACAGTCACGGTGTAGTCTGGTTGCTCTTACAGACAGTCACGGTGTAGTCTGATTGCTCTTACAGTCACGGTGTAGTCTGATTGTGCTCTTACAGACAGTCACGGTGTAGTCTGGTTGCTCTTACAGACAGTCACGGTGTAGTCTGATTGTGCTCTTACAGTCACGGTGTAGTCTGATTGTGCTCTTACAGTCACGGTGTAGTCTGATTGTGCTCTTACAGTCACAGTGTAGTCTGATTCTGCTCTTACAGACAGTCACAGTGTAGTCTGATTGTGCTCTTACAGTCACAGTGTAGTCTGATTCTGCTCTTACAGACAGTCACGGTGTAGTCTGATTGTGCTCTTACAGACAGTCACGGTGTAGTCTGATTGTGCTCTTACAGTCACGGTGTAGTCTGATTGTGCTCTTACAGTCACGGTGTAGTCTGATTGTGCTCTTACAGTCACGGTGTAGTCTGATTGTGCTCTTACAGTCACGGTGTAGTCTGATTGTGCTCTTACAGTCACAGTGTAGTCTGATTCTGCTCTTACAGACAGTCACAGTGTAGTCTGATTGTGCTCTTACAGTCACAGTGTAGTCTGATTCTGCTCTTACAGACAGTCACGGTGTAGTCTGATTGTGCTCTTACAGTCACGGTGTAGTCTGATTGTGCTCTTACAGTCACGGTGTAGTCTGATTGTGCTCTTACAGTCACGGTGTAGTCTGATTGTGCTCTTACAGTCACGGTGTAGTCTGATTGTGCTCTTACAGTCACGGTGTAGTCTGATTGTGCTCTTACAGTCACGGTGTAGTCTGATTGCTCTTACAGACAGTCACAGTGTAGTCTGATTGCTCTTACAGTCACGGTGTAGTCTGGTTGCTCTTACAGTCACGGTGTAGTCTGATTGTGCTCTTACAGTCACGGTGTAGTCTGATTGTGCTCTTACAGTCACGGTGTAGTCTGATTGTGTTCTTACAGACAGTCACGGTGTAGTCTGATTGTGCTCTTACAGACAGTCATGGTGTAGTCTGATTGTGCTCTTACAGTCACGGTGTAGTCTGATTGTGCTCTTACAGTCACGGTGTAGTCTGATTGTGCTCTTACAGTCACGGTGTAGTCTGATTGCTCTTACAGGCAGTCACGGTGTAGTCTGATTGCTCTTACAGTCACGGTGTAGTCTGATTGTGCTCTTACAGTCACGGTATAGTCTGATTCTGCTCTTACAGTCACGGTGTAGTCTGATTGTGCTCTTACAGACAGTCACGGTGTAGTCTGATTGTGCTCTTACAGTCACGGTGTAGTCTGATTGTGTTCTTACAGACAGTCACAGTGTAGTCTGATTGTGCTCTTACAGACAGTCACGGTGTAGTCTGATTGTGCTCTTACAGTCACGGTGTAGTCTGATTGTGCTCTTACAGTCACGGTGTAGTCTGATTGTGCTCTTACAGTCACGATGTAGTCTGATTGTGCTCTTACAGTCACGGTGTAGTCTGATTGCTCTTACAGACAGTCACGGTGTAGTCTGGTTGCTCTTACAGACAGTCACAGTGTAGTCTGATTGTGCTCTTACAGTCACGGTGTAGTCTGATTGCTCTTACAGTCACGGTGTAGTCTGATTGTGCTCTTACAGTCACAGTGTAGTCTGATTGTGCTCTTACAGCCATGGTGTAGTCTGATTCTGCTCTTACAGTCACAGTGTAGTCTGATTCTGCTCTTACAGTCACGGTGTAGTCTGATTGCTCTTACAGTCACAGTGTAGTCTGATTCTGCTCTTACAGTCACGGTGAGTCTGATTGTGCTCTTACAGTCACGGTGTAGTCTGATTGTGCTCTTACAGTCACGGTGTAGTCTGATTGCTCTTACAGACAGTCACGGTGTAGTCTGATTGTGCTCTTACAGTCACGGTGTAGTCTGATTCTGCTCTTACAGTCACGGTGTAGTCTGATTGTGCTCTTACAGTCACGGTGTAGTCTGATTCTGCTCTTACAGTCACGGTGTAGTCTGATTGTGCTCTTACAGAAAGTCACGGTGTAGTTTCCTTACCAATGGTCACAGTGTAGATGGAGTTGGCGTAGCCGTCGTAGTTGCAGTTGTCCCTGAACTGTCCTCCGTTGCCACTGGCGACCACAAAGATACTGCCGAAGCCCTTCCTGCCAGCAATGACCCCGTGCTGCAGCGCTGCCTACAGACCAGGGCAGGAACAACAAGCTAATGCAAAATCCCTCTCAACAATATCAAGACAACAGAACCGCTCCCAATCTCAGGGCACTGCCTTGTATAACAGCACATGCTGCACTACAGCCACTGCAGGGTCCAGAACACAAAGGGTTAAGAGCACCTGGAGGAATCTGCCCGTTCCGTCAGTCTGTTGCCAGAGTAAACAGAGGGAAGGGAGCGCAGGGTTCAGAGCCGAGGAGTAATCTCAGTGTGCTTTACAAAGGGAGCGGCGTTCTCATGAACTGA
Source organism: Acipenser ruthenus (assembly GCF_902713425.1). NCBI lineage: Eukaryota > Metazoa > Chordata > Actinopteri > Acipenseriformes > Acipenseridae > Acipenser > Acipenser ruthenus. The sequence continues at coordinate 7,349,683 of NC_081227.1, read as the reverse complement.
ACAAACAGGTTCAGCAGCGGGGAGGGCTCTGACAGACCCACACACTGACACAGAGCCCCCTTCAGGTACAGCATGTTTATAAACAAACCATGGTCAACTATGATACTGGCTCAGTATAAACATGGGAAACCTGCAGAGAGAGAGAGAGAGAGAGAGAGAGAGAGAGAGAGAGAGAGAGAGAGAGAGAGAGAGAGAGAGAGAGAGAGAGAGAGAGAGAGAGAGAGACAGAGAGAGAGAGAGAATTCATAGTGCAGAAATAGAAAGTATGCTAAACAGCTTTCTAACTAAATTTTTTAAATTAGACAAAAATGGAATCAATTCGGCCATCAAAGAAATAAATTTTATATTCGAAACAACAGCAACAAAATCAAAACTCAAGAAAACAAACAAGAAAAAAACTAATTCTAAAAAGAAATCAAATGAAAAATGGTTTGACATGGAGTGTAAAACAAACAGAAAAGAATTAAGAAAATTGTCAAACCAGAAGCACAGAGAGCCAAACAATATTGAACTGAGACTCAGCTACTGCAAGGCTCTGAAACAATACAAACACCTTCTCAATAAGAAAAGAGAAGAACACGTGTCCAAACAATTATCCCAAATTGAAGAATCCATAGAGCAAAATTCCTTTTGGGAACTATGGAACAAATTAAACACATCAAAAACTAGTCACGAATTGGCAATCAAAAATGGTAACATTTGGAAAAATTACTTTGATAAACTTTATCAAGAATTAGACGAAAACGAATTAAATCCAGACCAAAATTCAATATTAAAAAAACTAAACAAATTGGAAACCAAGATCAAGGACAATCAGAACCCACTGGACTTCCCAATAACAGGACCAGAGCTAAAAGAAAAGCTCCAAGCCCTCAAGCCCAGGAAAGCCTGCGGGCCCGACAGCATTATAAACGAGATGCTGAAACACAGCAGCCCCAGGATGCAGGAGGCCCTGCTCAAAGTATTCAACCTCATCCTGGCTGTGGGCTGTTTCCCTGACATCTGGAACCAAGGGCTAATAACACCAATTCATAAAAGTGGAGACAAATTCGACCCCAATAATTACCGAGGCATATGTGTGAGCAGTAATCTGGGGAAGGTGTTCTGCAGTATCATTAATGCCCGGATACTGGCCTTCCTTACCGAACACAATGTCTTGAGTAAGAGTCAGATTGGATTTCTGCCAAATTACCGCACCTCTGACCATGTTTACACCCTACACACCCTAATAAACAAACATGTGCACCAAAAAAATAAAGGAAAAATCTTTGCTTGTTTTATAGATTTTAAAAAAGCATTCGACTCAATTTGGCATCCAGGTCTATTCCTTAGAATTCTTGAGAGCGGTGTAGGGGGTAAAATTTATGACATCATTAAGTCAATGTATACAGAGAATAAGTGTGGTGTGAAAATTGGAAACCAAAGAACAGGGTTTTTCACCCAAGGGCGTGGAGTGAGACAGGGCTGCAGTCTGAGCCCAACACTGTTCAACATCTACATCAACGAGTTGGCTACGGTGCTGGAACAGTCTGCAGCCCCTGGCATCACTCTACACGACAAAGAAATCAAATTCCTGCTCTATGCAGATGACCTGGTCCTGCTGTCACCCACTGAACAGGGGTTGCAGCAGAGCCTGGCACTGCTGGAGCAGTACTGTCAGAAATGGGCACTGACAGTAAACCTGGACAAGACCAGAGTTATGGTATTCCAGAAGAAAGCCAGATCTCAGGGAAACAGGTACCACTTCACCCTGGGGAACAACACCTTGGAGCATAGCACCAGCTACAATTACCTGGGTCTAAAAATCAGTGCGTCTGGGAACTTCAACCTGGCTATAAATGCATTAAGAGATAAAGCGCGCAGGGCTTTTTATGCAATAAAGAATCGGCTATACAAAATTAAACCACCAATAAAAATTTGGCTAAAAATTTTCGACAGCATAATAAAGCCAATCCTTCTGTATGGTAGTGAAGTATGGGGTCCCCTTATGAACCCTGATTATAAAAAATGGGATCAAAGCCCCATAGAGAATTTCCATCTGGAATTCTGTAAACACCTCCTGCAGGTTCACAGGAGTGCAGCCAATAGCGCTTGCAGGGCTGAATTGGGCCGGTTCCCCTTACTCCACTCCATACAGAAACGAGCGCTCAACTACTGGGTCCATCTACAGCAGGCTGATCCGCAGTCCTACCACCACACTGCACTGCGGAGCTGCTCACAGCCCCCACAAGAGAATCCCCTCAGTAGAATGGTACTGAAGCTCAGCCAAATAAGTCAAATTAATACCAGCGAGCTTCAGAACACCACCAACAAAAAACTCCCAGCACAAAAAATGAAACAAATTAATCTAAATCTGGAAAACAATTATAAAGTACATTGGAATAACGAAATTGAATCACACAATAAATTACAATGCTATCTGGCCCTAAAAAAAGAATTTACCCTGGCAGAATATCTGGTCAGGGTCAAAAACACAAAACATAGACAGATCCTGACCAAGTACAGACTCAGTGACCACAGCCTGGCCATCGAAACTGGCCGGCACAAAAAAACCTGGATTGCCAAAGAAAAAAGGCTGTGCTGTCACTGTGATCTGGGAGAGGTAGAGACAGAAATGCACTTCCTGTTGTCCTGCTCAAAATACACAGAGATACGGGAGAGATATATCCCCCAATTCAAAAAACAATTGGCAGAGTTTAACCTCCTCTCCAATTCTAGTAAAATCCCCATCCTTCTAGGAGAGGAGGAGCGAACTGCAAATCTAGCAGCACAGTATGTGTCTGCCTGCCACAACCTGAGGGACAGTGTGTGACACCCTGCATACACGACCAGGGGTTACTGTTGATGAGGAGGGAGGGAGGGAGTTATATCGTTCAAAGGGAAGGGAACAATGGTTTTTTGTGTTTGTTATGTTCTGTAATTGTATTTCCGTTTTATTATTTCGGTTTTGTATTATAAAAGCTTTGGCAATACCTGAGCGCTCTCGTCATGCCAATAAAGCATTTTTGAATTTGAATTTGAATTTGAATTTGAGAGAGAGAGACAGAGAGAGAGAGCGAAAGAAGGAGCGAGAGAGAGAGAGAGAGAGGATTCAGAGACGCTCTGTTTCTGGTCCGAACAAGTTTTTACTGTGTTAGTGAAGAGCCTGTGGTCCTGATGAGTTCATGTTTTTTTGTGACTTAAACATTGTAGTAAGAGAGACAGAGAGAGAGAGAGACAGAGAGAGAGACACAGAGAGAGGGAGAGAAAGAGAGACAGAGACAAAGAGAGAGACAGAGAGAGAGACAGAGACAGAGAGAGAGACAGAGACAGAGAGAGGGAGAGACAGAGAGGGAGAGACAGAGAGAGACAGAGAGACAGAGAGAGGGAGAATGATTCTAAGTGGGTAACAAACATAATTCTTCAGTCCTTGTGTTTATACCACTTACTGCTGAAGATGGAGTGAAGAAAGTCGTTTATTTGTGTTTTGGGGATTAAACAGCAATGCTATTGTGATGTCACACTGCAACACGCTGCCTGTGAATATGAAACATGCTTTGGAACACGCACACGCGTCGGATAAATCACTAAAACGGCCTGTGTCCACCATGCATTCTTTTTCTACAATAAAAAACCTAGCTTTTCATTCAAAGTCATTTTCTTTTTGCATTCTTTTCCAGTTAGTCAAAGCGAATGTATCCTGCGAGTCCGTTCATTCAAGCGGACTTGCAGGTTTGCTTCAGTGGCATGCAGTGGTACGGCAGACACTCTGTCTGAGTGACCAGGCTGAAAAACACACATTTAAAACAAGAGAATAACTGATTGAGAGCTCATTAAAATGAAACCCTGGACTGTGAGGGATGGCATGGGACCGCTCATTACACAGTGCTGTGGAGCCTCTGGCTCACTCCATTCAATTTGTTGCAGGGGCTAGAGGACCCACACTAATCTGACAGTACATGGGCTCTGCTGTCGTGGGCTCGTTATCCAGAGAACTAACGAGAAACTGCTCGGAACAGGAAATGAGCTGCTCCTTCCTTCCTGCACCAGAAGCGCTTCTTGGTGGATTCTTTGTGTTGTAATCGTTGGATTCCTCAGAGTACACCAGTAGCCTTTGCCTCTGCACTTTCCTTACAATACAACACCCCCATCTCTTTAACCCTTTCATGCATGGCGACTTCAGATGGGGACTGATACAAAAGATCTCTTCCAGTCTCTGTATGGGGCCACACTGAAGATGCAAAAGCATGATAGCCTCATATGATGGGAGACAGGGAGTTACCTTTGTTGCATGTATGCCATTATTCCCCCATTTCAATAAAAAAGTAGGTCAAAACTTTTCAATATTTCATGCATGAAAAGGTTAAACAGACCAGAGTCTTGGTCCAAGGTAAACAGGACTGCATTAAAGGGGAGTGACTCCAGCCTCGGTCTCCCCCCCCGCCCCCCCTTGTTAAAGTCTTGGCCGGCTGTGAAAGGAACCCAGCTTTTGTTTATCGCCATGGCGACCGTCTGTTTGTTGAAGTGTGTTTCCCAGGGATCCCTTTGGCTACTGAAGCAGGAGCCAGTGAAAAGGGTTTTTTATTATTCTTATGACCGGGCCTGCTGTTTCTCAAGATATGATTTAGTTTCCCCTCTTAGTAGCAATTTTAAAAAATCAAGCAGTGATACCGATAACAAGCCTGCGGTCTGGCAGCAGCAGCTGCAGCGCTGTACAGAGAGGGAGGATGTTCCAGCTTGGACACAACAACAAGGAACACAACTGAGGGCCTAACTGAGAACACGCAATTGCAGTGGGACTGTGCAGTATACTGTAGTGGGACTGTGCAGTACATTGCAGTGGGACTGTGCAGTATATTGCAGTGGGACTGTGCAGTATATTGCCGTGGGACTGTGCAGTATACTGTAGTGGGACTGTGCAGTATACTGTAGTGGGACTGTGCAGTACATTGCAGTGGGACTGTGCAGTATACTGCAGTGGGACTGTGAAGTACATTGCAGTGGGACAGTGCAGTATACTGTAGTGGGACTGTGCAGTATATTGCAGTGGGACTGTGCAGTATATTGCAGCGGGACTGTGCAGTACATTGCAGTGGGACTGTGCAGTACATTGCAGTGGGACTGTGCAGTATACTGCAGTGGGACTGTGAAGTACATTGCAGTGGGACAGTGCAGTATACTGTAGTGGGACTGTGCAGTATATTGCAGTGGAACTGTGCAGTATATTGCAGTGGGACTGTGCAGTACATTGCAGTGGGACTGTGCAGTATATTGTAGTGGGACTGTGCAGTACATTGCAGTGGGACTGTGCAGTACATTGCAGTGGGACTGTGCAGTATACTGCAGTGGGACTGTGAAGTACATTGCAGTGGGACAGTGCAGTATACTGTAGTGGGACTGTGCAGTATATTGCAGTGGGACTGTGCAGTATATTGCAGTGGGAATGTGCAGTATATTGCAGTGGGACTGTGCAGTATATTGTAGTGGGACTGTGCAGTACATTGCAGTGGGACTGTGCAGTACATTGCAGTGGGACTGTGCAGTATATTGCAGTGAGACTGTGCAGTATATTGCAGTGGGACTTGCCGTACATTGCAGTGAGACTGTGCAGTATATTGTAGTGGGACTGTGCAGTACATTGCAGTGGGACTGTGCAGTACATTGCAGTGGGACTGTGCAGTATACTGCAGTGGGACTGTGAAGTACATTGCAGTGGGACAGTGCAGTATATTGCAGTGGGACTGTGCAGTATATTGCAGTGGGACTGTGCAGTATATTGCAGTGGGACTGTGCAGTACATTGCAGTGGGACTGTGCAGTACATTGCAGTGGGACTGTGCAGTATATTGCAGTGAGACTGTGCAGTATATTGCAGTGGGACTGTGCAGTACATTGCAGTGGGACTGTGCAGTATATTGTAGTGGGACTGTGCAGTACATTGCAGTGGGACTGTGCAGTACATTGCAGTGGGACTGTGCAGTATACTGCAGTGGGACTGTGAAGTACATTGCAGTGGGACAGTGCAGTATACTGTAGTGGGACTGTGCAGTATATTGCAGTGGGACTGTGCAGTATATTGCAGTGGGAATGTGCAGTAGGCACTTCCCCGTTTTTCAGACTCAGGATTGGGTGCCAGAAACCACAAGGCCACTGGCTTTCACTTCAAAGAAATCGAACGACCTCAGAGAGCATCAAACCGTAATTCAATTCTCATGCTGACTCTACAAGCACCTTCCCCAGTGCTGAGCCCTTCAGTTAAACAGGAGAGGGGCTGATCTGCACGGCCCACTCATTCGATCCATGCTGTTCATTAAACCACGCACATGTATTTAAAGTAACTCCTGTGTGTGTGTGTGTGTGTGTGTGTGCGTGTGTGTGTGCGTGTGCCTGTGTGTGTGTGTGTGTCTGTGTGTGCGTCTGTGTGTATGTGTGTGTGTCTGTGTCCCTGTGTATGTGTGTGTGCATGTGTCTGTGTGTGTGTGTGTCTGTGCATGTGTATCTGTGTGTGTGTGTGTGTGCCTGTGTGTGTGTGTGTGTGTATATGTGTGTGTGTTTGTCTGTGTGTGTGTGTGTATATGTGTGTGTGTTTGTCTGTGTGTTTGTCTGTGTGTGTGTGTCTGTGTGTGTTTCTATGTGTGTGTGTCTGTGTGTGTGTGTCTGCGTGTCAGTGTCACTGTGCGTGTGTGTGTGTGTGTGTGTGTGTGTCTGTATATGTGTGTGTGTGTTTCTGTGTGTGTCTGTGTGTCTAGGGGCCGAACCACCAATGAAAAAGTCAACTAACTTTCGCAAACAGTGTATCTGAACTCCACGTTCCTAAACAGCACTCAAAGCATATGAAAATAACCCCCTGAAGTTAGACCCAGTACAGGACATAGTGAATGAATTAGTAATGGGAGGAACAGAAACGCTGAGCGCTGATAAACTAACAGGGGAGGAGGAGATGTGTTTAACCCTGACAGCCCTTGTTCTGGAATCAATCCTGCGATGGAGAGCTGAGGGATGAACCACAAAGATCCTCCTGCTTGCCATTGTAACCGACTCTCTGTGCGGTGTGTCCAGGGCAGAAAGGGTTAATGCAACCCTGCAATGGGGGCTGTGCATCGCACTTCAACACAGTCCTGCACAGATCACTGTCAAAAATCACCACCAGAACCTCTCTCAAGTATAACTTACCTAATACAATAAAGCTTGTGTATCTGCATACACTGAAGCAGGCTATTTTAATTGTGTGTTTACTGTTCAACTATACAACATAATTCTTCAGCTGACGATACTGTTTCACACCCGTGTGGTTGAGATTACCTTCCTGTCAAAGACCTGACCTCGAACCTTCACCACAGACTGTGACACCAGGCTGCCTGCTTGTCTCCCTGCCTGCCTGCCTCCCTATCCCCCCCCCTGCCTCCCTTCCTGCCTGCCTGTCTCCCTACCTCCTTCCTTCCCTCCCTGCCTGCCTGCATATCTCCCTGCCTGCCTGCCTGCATATCTCCCTATCTCCCTGCCTGCCTCCCTCCCTCACTCCCTCACTCCGTGCCTGGCTGCTGCCTCCCTTCTGTGGGCTATACTGCCACCTTCTGGTCTTCATTCAGAGAACATTCAGGAAGCACTAAATCACACCTTGTGTTATTAAAACCCCCTTCTCTGTACTATACAAACAGGAGGAGAAGAACAACATGACAACGCAGGAAGTGAAAGCCGTTTGGGAAAGTCCTGCCAAATAAATCTTACACTGCTTTCACCAGACAGACTTCAACTGCAATCCACACCACCATTAATATCTATCTATATATAAATATAACTATTCTGCAGTCTTCACATCCTGGTGACCCCTTTTAAAACTTCAAACAGAAACGTCCTGTAACTGCCCCTCCTCTAGTGGATGCAGTAAATACTGCAGCTCAGTAAGACCCAGCAGACAGAGCAGTGTTTCACACAGCCCCTGATGCAGCGCTGCAATGTGACTGACTGACTGACTCACCTTGCCCAGAGGGTGCGGCCCGTCCACCGTGCGCCCGTCATCATCGGGGCCCCAGCTGTCAAAACAGACGAGAAAACAAATCCAGCACTGCACAGCACTGCAGTATTGCACAGCACTGCACAGTACTGCAGTATTGCACAGCACTGCACAGCACTGCAGTATTGCACAGCACTGCAGTATTGCACAGCACTGCACAGCACTGCAGTATTGCACAGCACTGCATTATTGCACAGCACTGCACAGCACTGCAGTATTGCACAGCACTGCAGTATTGCACAGCACTGCAGCATTGCACAGTATTGCACAGTATTGTAGTATTTTAAAAGGTTAATGAAATATCAGTAAAGGCTAAAACTGTAAAGAAACATTAGCCTGTGTCTCAGCTAATTAACCAGTTCCAGCATCTTACACTCAGAAATGAATAACAAAAAAAAATACAGATGCAGATTAAATGGGCATGGATATAAGATGGGAGTGTGAGATCAGTTTAGTGGGGTGCAGTTTCTTTACAGTATAGAGGAGTGTGAGATCAGTTTAGTGGGGTGCAGTTTCTTTACAGTATAGAGGAGTGTGAGATCAGTTTAGTGGGGTGCAGTTTCTTTACAGTATAGAGGAGTGTGAGATCAGTTTAGTGGGGTGCAGTTTCTTTACAGTATAGAGGAGTGTGACATCAGTTTAGTGGGGTGCAGTTTCTTTACAGTATAGAGGAGTGTCAGATCAGTTTAGTGGGGTGCAGTTTCTTTACAGTATAGAGGAGTGTGAGATCAGTTTAGTGGGGTGCAGTTTCTTTACAGTATAGAGGAGTGTCAGATCAGTTTAGTGGGGTGCAGTTTCTTTATAGTATAGAGGAGTGTGACATCAGTTTAGTGGGGTGCAGTTTCTTTCCTGTAGCACTGGAGCGCTCTGCACACCACATGACACCCACATTTTCTTTTCGTTTCCCTCCTTTACCCCCGACCTTGCCGCCCGTACATCAGCTTGCTTGGCTGCTATCGAATCTTGGATGGCGCGCCGATATCTCCTCATCAACCCATCAAAAACTGAAATCCTTTACTTCCCTTCCCCTTCTTCTCCCCCACCCTGCCCCACCATCTCATTCCCTCCCTTCTCCCTCATCACGGTCCAGACTCCCCTGTATCTCCTACACTAGCAGGGACTGACTCCCTGGTGTATTCAGATTGATTCACGGTCCAGACTCCCCTGTATCTCCTACACTAGCAGGGACTGACTCCCTGGTGTATTCAGATTGCATCACGCTCCAGACTCCCCTGTATCTCCTACACTAGCAGGGACTGACTCCCTGGTGTATTCAGATTGCATCACGGTCCAGACTCCCCTGTATCTCCTACACTAGCAGGGACTGACTCCCTGGTGTATTCAGATTGCATCACGCTCCAGACTCCCCTGTATCTCCTACACTAGCAGGGACTGACTCCCTGGTGTATTCAGATTGCATCACGCTCCAGACTCCCCTGTATCTCCTACACTAGCAGGGACTGACTCCCTGGTGTACTCAGATTGCATCACGGTCCAGACTCCCCTGTATCTCCTACACTAGCAGGGACTGACTCCCTGGTGTATTCAGACTGCATCACGGTCCAGACTCCCCTGTATCTCCTACACTAGCAGGGACTGACTCCCTGGTGTATTCAGATTGCCTCACGGCTCCTCACCTGCAGCTGTAAATGTCATTGATCTGGTAGTGCTTGTTGAAGGCAACGGCTTCCATGCTGTCAGTGAGCGGCCCGTCAAGCACGCGGATCCCTGCAGACACACAACACGCCACACTCAACACTCGCACTGCAGCACCACGGAACATAAACCCTTTAAGGGACATGTGTGTCCCACAGATAAAAATGATGCTAACTTTTTTATTTATGGGCTCCCGAGTGGCGCATCCAGTAAAAGCACTCGCTAGAGTGCAGGATGCGCTCTATAGCCTGGATGTCGCGAGTCCGAGTCCAGACTATTCCACAGCCGACCGAGGACGGGAGCTCTCAGGGGGCGGCGCTCAATTGGCCGAGCGTCGCCCGGCGGGAGGGAGGGTTAGGTCAGCCAGGGTGTCTTCAGCTCACCGCGCACCAGCGACCCCTGTAGTCTGGCCGGGCGCCTGCGGGCTTGCCTGTAAGCTGCCCAGAGCTGCGTTGTCCTCCGACGCTGTAGCTCTGAGGCGGCTGCACGGTGAGTTCGCAGTGTGTAAAGAAGCGGGCGGCTGACGGCACACGCTTCGGAGGACAGCGTGTGTTCATCTTCACCCCTCCCGAGTCAGCGCAGGGGTGGTAGCGATGAGCTGAGCCTAAAAATAATTGGTCATTTCAAAGTGGGGAGAAAATAATAAAAACTAATTGGCAACGACTCAATTTTTTTTTTTTTTGCAGGTGCACGAAACAGGGTTGGATCCTCCACATTGTCAGCTTCCTCCTCAAATGTATTTTAAGAAGAAACTGTTTGAACAAGCGCTCAATTCCTTGTGTACCTTCAGAGGTTAAAGAATAATATGAAACTTCTTTACATGCAGTCTCTTGACTGTAAAGCCCCTTATACTGAATCTTTCCCCCCAGTTCCTCCCTCCCTCCCCGCTCACCTGCCACCCGGCTCCCGTACGCCACGCCCACGGCGCAGTAGCTGTTGTTAGGCGCGGCAGCGATCTCTCCCGCGCACCGTGTCCCGTGGTGATTGTCGTTGTTGGCGTCGGGGTGTGGCATGGGGTCAGGGTCGTTGGAGTTCAGGTCGTAGCTCCCCTCGGGGCTCTAGGGGGGGATAAAGCTCAGTGTTAGCGAGGACAGGGAAGCGCCACCCCCATCTTGTCTCCTCTTTTCCCCCCTCCCTCCCTCCCTCCCTCCGCAACTGGGAACTCACTCATATAACAACCTACTGAATACATCAGTCCCTACTGAGTACATCGCTGTGATCAGGCCTCTGTTAAAGAAATACATTGCTCCTCCCGTTGAACTGTAGCCCTTCAGACTGCATTGAGGCTTATTCACACTGTGATGAGTGTTATTCACCCTGTGATGAGTGTTATTCGTGCTGTGATGAGTGTTATTCGCGCTGTGATGAGTGTTATTCACGCTGTGATGAGTGTTATTCACACTGTGATGAGTGTTATTCACACTGTGATGAGTGTTATTCGTGCTGTGATGAGTGTTATTCACGCTGTGATGAGTGTTATTCACACTGTGATGAGTGTTATTCACACTGTGATGAGTGTTATTCGTGCTGTGATGAGTGTTATTCGTGCTGTGATGAGTGTTATTCGCGCTGTGATGAGTGTTATTCGCGCTGTGATGAGTGTTATTCTCCCTGTGATGAGTGTTATTCACGCTGCGATGAGTGTTATTCACGCTGCGATGAGTGTTATTCACACTGCGATGAGTGTTATTCACGCTGTGATGAGTGTTATTCACGCGGTGATGAGTGTTATTCTCCCTGTGATGAGTGTTATTCACGCTGCGATGAGTGTTATTCGCGCTGTGATGAGTGTTATTCGCACTGTGATGAGTGTTATTCACGCTGTGATGAGTGTTATTCGCGCTGTGATGAGTGTTATTCGCGCTGTGATGAGTGTTATTCGCGCTGTGATGAGTGTTATTCGCGCTGTGATGAGTGTTATTCACGCTGTGATGAGTGTTATTCGCGCTGTGATGAGTGTTATTCGCGCTGTGATGAGTGTTATTCACACTGTGATGAGTGTTATTCACACTGTGATGAGTGTTATTCACGCTGTGATGAGTGTTATTCACACTGTGATGAGTGTTATTCACGCTGTGATGAGTGTTATTCAGGCTGCGATGAGTGTTATTCACGCTGTGATGAGTGTTATTCACGCTGTGATGAGTGTTATTCACGCTGTGATGAGTGTTATTCACGCTGTGATGAGTGTTATTCACGCTGTGATGAGTGTTATTCACACTGTGATGAGTGTTATTCACGCTGTGATGAGTGTTATTCGCACTGTGATGAGTGTTATTCACCCTGTGATGAGTGTTATTCACGCTGTGATGAGTGTTATTCACGCTGTGATGAGTGTTATTCACGCTGTGATGAGTGTTATTCACGCTGTGATGAGTGTTATTCACGCTGTGATGAGTGTTATTCACGCTGTGATGAGTGTTATTCACGCTGTGATGAGTGTTATTCACACTGTGATGAGTGTTATTCACACTGTGATGAGTGTTATTCGCGCTGTGATGAGTGTTATTCACGCTGCGATGAGTGTTATTCACGCTGCGATGAGTGTTATTCACGCTGTGATGAGTGTTATTCACACTGTGAGGAGTGTTATTCACACTGTGATGAGTGTTATTCACGCTGTGATGAGTGTTATTCACGCTGTGATGAGTGTTATTCGTCCTGTGATGAGTGTTATTCGCACTGTGATGAGTGTTATTCACCCTGTGATGAGTGTTATTCGCACTGTGATGAGTGTTATTCGCACTGTGATGAGTGTTATTCACACTGTGAGGAGTGTTATTCACACTGTGATGAGTGTTATTCACGCTGTGATGAGTGTTATTCACACTGTGATGAGTGTTATTCACGCTGTGATGAGTGTTATTCACGCTGTGATGAGTGTTATTCACGCTGTGATGAGTGTTATTCACGCTGTGATGAGTGTTATTCGCGCTGTGATGAGTGTTATTCGCACTGTGATGAGTGTTATTCACACTGTGATGAGTGTTATTCACCCTGTGATGAGTGTTATTCACACTGTGATGAGTGTTATTCGCGCTGTGATGAGTGTTATTCACACTGTGATGAGTGTTATTCACCCTGTGATGAGTGTTATTCACACTGTGATGAGTGTTATTCGCGCTGTGATGAGTGTTATTCACACTGTGAGGAGTGTTATTCGCGCTGTGGTGAGTGTTATTCGCGCTGTGATGAGTGTTATTCACGCTGTGATGAGTGTTATTCACGCTGTGATGAGTGTTATTCACGCTGTGATGAGTGTTATTCACGCTGCGATGAGTGTTATTCACGCTGCGATGAGTGTTATTCACGCTGCGATGAGTGTTATTCACGCTGTGATGAGTGTTATTCACGCTGTGATGAGTGTTATTCACGCTGTGATGAGTGTTATTCACGCTGTGATGAGTGTTATTCACGCTGTGATGAGTGTTATTCACACTGTGATGAGTGTTATTCACGCTGTGATGAGTGTTATTCACGCTGTGATGAGTGTTATTCACGCTGTGATGAGTGTTATTCACGCTGTGATGAGTGTTATTCACACTGTGATGAGTGTTATTCACACTGTGATGAGTGTTATTCACGCTGTGATGAGTGTTATTCACACTGTGAGGAGTGTTATTCACACTGTGATGAGTGTTATTCACGCTGCGATGAGTGTTATTCACGCTGCGATGAGTGTTATTCACCCTGTGATGAGTGTTATTCACGCTGTGATGAGTGTTATTCACGCTGTGATGAGTGTTATTCGTGCTGTGATGAGTGTTATTCACGCTGCGATGAGTGTTATTCACGCTGCGATGAGTGTTATTCACGCTGCGATGAGTGTTATTCACGCTGCGATGAGTGTTATTCACGCTGCGATGAGTGTTATTCACGCTGTGATGAGTGTTATTCACACTGTGATGAGTGTTATTCACACTGTGATGAGTGTTATTCACGCTGTGATGAGTGTTATTCACGCTGTGATGAGTGTTATTCGTCCTGTGATGAGTGTTATTCACGCTGTGATGAGTGTTATTCACGCTGTGATGAGTGTTATTCACGCTGTGATGAGTGTTATTCACACTGTGATGAGTGTTATTCACGCTGTGATGAGTGTTATTCACACTGTGATGAGTGTTATTCACGCTGTGATGAGTGTTATTCACACTGTGATGAGTGTTATTCACACTGTGATGAGTGTTATTCGCAGTTACAGCACGTCTCCTTGGTTACGGTGTACCTACATAGTTGGGTTGGATGTCCTTCAGAGTGTGTTGAACTCCGTCGTCCACGACAACCACGGTGACCCCAGCGCCAGTCACATTGTGCTCCCACACAGCCGTGACATTGATATCCATCCCCGCCCGCACCTTATTGTGCTGGAGAGAGAGACAGAGAGAGAGCTGAGTGAGACAGACAGAGAAACACACAGAGGGGAGAGGAGCGACAGAGAGAGAGCTGAGTGAGACACAGACAGAGGAACACACAGAGGGGAGAGAAGCGACAGAGAGAGAGCTGAGTGAGACAAGACAGAGAAACACAGGGGAGAGAAGCGACAGAGAGAGAGCTGAGTGAGACACAGACAGAGGAACACACAGAGGGGAGAGGAGCGACAGAGAGAGAGCTGAGTGAGACACAGACAGAGAAACACAGGGGAGAGGAGCGACAGAGAGAGAGCTGAGTGAGACACAGACAGAGAAACACACAGAGGGGAGAGGAGCGACAGAGAGAGAGAGCTGAGTGAGACACAGACAGAGAAACACACAGGGGCGAGGAGCGACAGAGAGAGAGAGCTGAGTGAGACACAGACAGACAGAGAAACACACAGACAAGGGACAGGGCGAGGGGAAAGGGGAGAGGGCAAGGGGAAGAGAGGAAGGGGAGAGGGGAGAGGTATGTCACTCACCAGGTGCCACTGCTTGGGGTATCTGGGGTCGTTGAATGTGAGGCTGCGCTTGGCCCTCCTGAGGAGCTGCTGTTCTGAGTGCCACCTGACGGCTGGGTGCTGTGACAGGGCCTGGGCCGCCTGCCCTCTGCCCCCCTCCTGTCCGCAGGGCAACGCCAGCAGGTAGTGCCCCTCCAGCTGGCCGATCTGCCCCCTGCTCTCCAGCCCTGCTTCTGCGGCCACTTCCCCAGCCAGCAAGTCCAGCGCCTGCCTGTCTGCCTGCCCCCCCTCCGGCCCCAGGCTCACCGCCCAGGTCAGCCCCGAGTCGCACTGGGGGACTGGGTCCGGGTCAGAGCCAGCCAGGCCGGGGGTCTGCAGGCAGGTCAGCAGTGCACACAGCAGGGGGAGAAGGAGAGGAGCCATGGCTGGAGCCCACAGCCAACAACACCTTGCCAACGCTGCTCTGCATCAGAACCAAGCCCTGGGAGCAAGAGTGGAGAGAGCAGCGTCATGACAGAATCCCCTTCAGATACACACACACAAAACAAGCACTTACTGGAGCAGAATCCCCTTCACACACACACACACAACAAGCACTTACTGGAGCAGAATCCCCTTCAGACACACACACACAACAAGCACTTACTGGAGCAGAATCCCCTTCAGACACACACACACAACAAGCACTTACTGGAGCAGAATCCCCTTCAGACACACACACACAACAACAAGCACTTACTGGAGCAGAATCCCCTTCAGACACACACACACAACAACAAGCACTTACTGGAGCAGAATCCCCTTCAGACACACACACACACAACAACAAGCACTTACTGGAGCAGAACCTCTGTAGAACAGACCTCATATGGTCAGAATCCTCCCCAGACACACACAAAGCACTTACTGGAGCAGAACCTCTTCAGAATAGGGGTTAAGGCTGGTTCACACTTCAGTCCACAGGGAGACGGAGTTGAAAAGAATTATACTCTGGCGACAGTCTCCTTGGGATCGACAGACAGTCGCACGACTGGAGAGACTGGAAACCACCCTCAGCATCGGTCGCACAATGGAAGGATGAACCAGCCTTTACTGGGTCATTACAGGGTGGATCCTAACCACTATTGAACAGATCCTTACTGGAACAGAACTGAGCCTCGCTGGACCAGAACACCCTGGTGCTTCCTTTAAATGGTCCTACAAACTGACTCTTTTTGGCACACTTTTTCATTTCACATGCTGCAGCAGGGCAGTGGGAAGAGCAGAATAGCCCCTGTGTGGAGCTGTGGCTTGTCTGGAGAGAGGCTTGCTGAGTCAGTGATCGAGGGAGGGTGTGACATACACAGCCAGGCTGTGAGGTCTGTACAACAGCAGCAGCAATTAGCTGTGGGGTGAGAGGACAGCCCACGACTCACCCAGCTGCCTTGCTTATAGTCATATTCATTTGAGAAGAGCCCTCGATCTCTTAAAGAGCAGACTGCAGCTCTGTGTTTTACTGATGAAATGATTTCAGGTCATGTTTGCTGTCCTCTCCCAGGCACTGCTGTCTGCTTTTGCTTTGCTGTTTGCCGTCTCCAAACAATACCTTCAGTGGCGTCAGCAATTAAAAGCAACCGTGTGAACTCTACACCCCTCTACATCCACCCCTCTACATCCCTCTACATCCACCCCTCTACACCCCTCTACATCCATCCCTCTACACCCCTCTACATCCATCCCTCTACACCCATCCCTCTACATCCCTCTACACCCCTCTACATCCATCCCTCTACACCCCTCTACATCCCTCCCTCTACACCCATCCCTCTACATCCCTCTACATCCATCCCTCTACACCCCTCTACAACCATCCCTCTACATCCCTCTACATCCATCCCTCTACACCCCTCTACATCCATCCCTCTACACCCCTCTACATCCATCCCTCTACACCCCTCTACAACCATCCCTCTACATCCCTCTACATCCATCCCTCTACACCCCTCTACATCCATCCCTCTACACCCCTCTACATCCATCCCTCTACATCCCTCTACACCTATCCCTCTACATCCATCCCTCTACACCCCTCTACATCCATCCCTCTACACCCCTCTACATCCATCCCTCTACACCCCTCTACATCCATCCCTCTACATCCCTCTACATCCATCCCTCTACATCCATCCCTCTACACCCCTCTACATCCATCCCTCTACATCCATCCCTCTACACCCCTCTACATCCATCCCTCTACATCCATCCATCTACATCCCTCTACATCCATCCCTCTACATCCATCCCTCTACACCCCTCTACATCCATCCCTCTACATCCATCCATCTACATCCCTCTACATCCATCCCTCTACACCCCTCTACATCCCTCCCTCTACACCCCTCTACATCCATCCCTCTACACCCCTCTACATCCATCCCTCTACATCCATCCCTCTACATCCCTCTACATCCACCCCTCTACACCCCTCTACATCCATCCCTCTACATCCCTCTACATCCATCCCTCTACACCCCTCTACATCCATCCCTCTACATCCATCCCTCTACACCCCTCTACATCCATCCCTCTACACCCCTCTACATCCATCCCTCTACATCCCTCTACATCCCTCCCTCTACACCCCTCTACATCCATCCCTCTACACCCCTCTACATCCATCCCTCTACATCCATCCCTCTACACCCCTCTACATCCATCCCTCTACATCCACCCCTCTACACCCCTCTACAACCATCCCTCTACATCCATCCCTCTACATCCATCCCTCTACATCCATCCCTCTACATCCCTCTACACCCCTCTACATCCATCCCTCTACACCCCTCTACATCCATCCCTCAACACCCCTCTACATCCATCCCTCTACATCCACCCCTCTACACCCCTCTACAACCATCCCTCTACACCCCTCTACATCCATCCCTCTACATCCCTCTACATCCATCCCTCTACACCCCTCTACATCCATCCCTCTACACCCCTCTACATCCATCCCTCTACACCCCTCTACATCCATCCCTCTACATCCATCCCTCTACACCCCTCTACATCCATCCCTCTACATCCACCCCTCTACACCCCTCTACATCCATCCCTCTACATCCATCCCTCTACACCCCTCTACATCCACCCCTCTACATCCATCCCTCTACATCCCTCTACACCCCTCTACATCCATCCCTCTACATCCCTCTACATCCATCCCTCTACACCCCTCTACATCCATCCCTCTACACCCCTCTACATCCATCCCTCTACACCCCTCTACATCCATCCCTCTACATCCATCCCTCTACACCCCTCTACATCCATCCCTCTACATCCACCCCTCTACACCCATCTACATCCATCCCTCTACATCCATCCCTCTACACCCCTCTACATCCATCCCTCTACATCCCTCTACATCCATCCCTCTACATCCCTCTACATCCACCCCTCTACACCCCTCTACATCCATCCCTCTACACCCCTCTACATCCATCCCTCTACATCCCTCTACATCCATCCCTCTACATCCCTCTACATCCATCCCTCTACATCCATCCCTCTACACCCCTCTACATCCATCCCTCTACACCCCTCTACATCCATCCCTCCCTCTACATCCATCCCTCTACATCCATCCCTCTACACCCCTCTACATCCATCCCTCTACATCCATCCCTCTACATCCATCCCTCTACACCCGTCTACATCCATCCCTCTACACCCCTCTACATCCATCCCTCTACACCCCTCTACATCCATCCCTCTACATCCATCCCTCTACACCCCTCTACATCCATCCCTCTACATCCATCCCTCTACATCCATCCCTCTACACCCCTCTACATCCATCCCTCTACATCCCTCTACACCTATCCCTCTACATCCATCCCTCTACACCCCTCTACATCCATCCCTCTACATCCATCCCTCTACACCCCTCTACATCCATCCCTCTACATCCATCCCTCTACACCCCTCTACATCCATCCCTCTACACCCCTCTACATCCATCCCTCTACACCCCTCTACATCCATCCCTCTACATCCCTCTACACCTATCCCTCTACATCCATCCCTCTACATCCCTCTACACCTATCCCTCTACATCCATCCCTCTACATCCATTCCTCTACATCCACCCCTCTACATCCATCCCTCTACATCCATCCCTCTACATCCATCCCTCTGAAAGGAGACTGCTCTGTAGCACTGTTCAAAACCTTTAGAGGCTTTTCAAACCCATGAGCAGCAAACAACAACAACACAGGGGGCGCAATGACACAAGTTACAAAGCAGATGAAGAGAGCTTAGCTTTTACACATGTAGTGTGGTGCTGTGTTACTCTGTGTCAGTGGTGCTGTGTTACTCTGTGTCAGTGTGGAGCTGTGTTACTCTGTGTCAGTGTGGTGCTGTGTTACTCTGTGTCAGTGGTGCTGTGTTACTCTGTGTCAGTGTGGTGCTGTGTTACTCTGTGTCAGTGTGGTGCTGTGTTACTCTGTGTCAGTGTGGTGCTGTGTTACTCTGTGTCAGTGTGGTGCTATGTTACTCTGTGTCAGTGGTTCTGTGTTACTCTGTGTCAGTGTGGTGCTGTGTTACTCTGTGTCAGTGTGGTGCTGTGTTACTCTGTGTCAGTGTGGTGCTGTGTTACTCTGTGTCAGTGTGGTGCTGTGTTACTCTGTGTCAGTGTGGTGCTGTGTTACTCTGTGTCAGTGTGGTGCTGTGTTACTCTGTGTCAGTGGTGCTGTGTTACTCTGTGTCAGTGTGGTGCTGTGTTACTCTGTGTCAGTGTGGTGCTGTGTTACTCTGTGTCAGTGTGGTGCTGTGTTACTCTGTGTCAGTGTGGTGCTATGTTACTCTGTGTCAGTGGTTCTGTGTTACTCTGTGTCAGTGTGGTGCTGTGTTACTCTGTGTCAGTGGTGCTGTGTTACTCTGTGTCAGTGTGGTACTGTGTTACTCTGTGTCAGTGTGGTGCTGTGTTACTCTGTGTCAGTGGTGCTGTGTTACACTGTGTCACTGTGGTGCTGTGTTACTCTGTGTCAGTGGTGCTGTGTTACTCTGTGTCAGTGTGGTGCTGTGTTACTCTGTGTCAGTGGTGCTGTGTTACACTGTGTCACTGTGGTGCTGTGTTACTCTGTGTCAGTGGTACTGTGTTACTCTGTGTCAGTGGTGCTGTGTTACTCTGTGTCAGTGGTGCTGTGTTACTCTGTGTCAGTGTGGTGCTGTGTTACTCTGTGTCAGTGTGGTGCTGTGTTACTCTGTGTCAGTGGTACTGTGCTACTCTGTGTCAGTGGTGCTGTGTTACTCTGTGTCAGTGTGGTGCTGTGTTACTCTGTGTCAGTGGTACTGTGTTACTCTGTGTCAGTGGTGCTGTGTTACTCTGTGTCAGTGTGGTGCTGTGTTACTCTGTGTCAGTGGTTCTGTGTTACTCTGTGTCAGTGTGGTGCTGTGTTACTCTGTGTCAGTGTGGTGCTGTGTTACTCTGTGTCAGTGTGGTGCTGTGTTACTCTGTGTCAGTGTGGTGCTGTGTTACTCTGTGTCAGTGTGGTTCTGTGTTACTCTGTGTCAGTGGTGCTGTGTTACTCTGTGTCAGTGTGGTGCTGTGTTACTCTGTGTCTGTGGTGCTGTGTTACTCTGTGTCAGTGTGGTGCTGTGTTACTCTGTGTCAGTGGTGCTGTGTTACTCTGTGTCAGTGTGGTGCTGTGTTACTCTGTGTCAGTGTTGTGCTGAGTTACTCTGTGTCTGTGGTGCTGTGTTACTCTGTGTCAGTGTTGTGCTGTGTTACTCTGTGTCAGTGTGGTGCTGTGTTACTCTGTGTCAGTGCTGCTGTGTTACTCTGTGTCAGTGGTGCTGTGTTACTCTGTGTCAGTGTTGTGCTGAGTTACTCTGTGTCTGTGGTGCTGTGTTACTCTGTGTCAGTGTTGTGCTGTGTTACTCTGTGTCAGTGTGGTGCTGTGTTACTCTGTGTCAGTGCTGCTGTGTTACTCTGTGTCAGTGGTGCTGTGTTACTCTGTGTCAGTGTTGTGCTGAGTTACTCTGTGTCTGTGGTGCTGTGTTACTCTGTGTCAGTGTTGTGCTGTGTTACTCTGTGTCAGTGCTGCTGTGTTACTCTGTGTCAGTGTTGTGCTGTGTTACTCTGTGTCAGTGTTGTGCTGTGTTACTCTGTGTCAGTGTGGTGCTGTGTTACTCTGTGTCAGTGTGGTACTGTGTTACTCTGTGTCAGTGTGGTGCTGTGTTACTCTGTGTCAGTGGTGCTGTGTTACTCTGTGTCAGTGTGGTGCTGTGTTACTCTGTGTCAGTGTTGTGCTGTGTTACTCTGTGTCAGTGTGGTGCTGTGTTACTCTGTGTCAGTGTGCTGCTGTGTTACTCTGTGTCAGTGTGGTGCTGTGTTACTCTGTGTCAGTGGTGCTGTGTTACTCTGTGTCAGTGTGGTGCTGTGTTACTCTGTGTCAGTGTGGTGCTGTGTTACTCTGTGTCAGTGCTGCTGTGTTACTCTGTGTCAGTGGTGCTGTGTTACTCTGTGTCAGTGTTGTGCTGAGTTACTCTGTGTCTGTGGTGCTGTGTTACTCTGTGTCAGTGTTGTGCTGTGTTACTCTGTGTCAGTGCTGCTGTGTTACTCTGTGTCAGTGTTGTGCTGTGTTACTCTGTGTCAGTGTTGTGCTGTGTTACTCTGTGTCAGTGTGGTGCTGTGTTACTCTGTGTCAGTGTGGTACTGTGTTACTCTGTGTCAGTGTGGTGCTGTGTTACTCTGTGTCAGTGCTGCTGTGTTACTCTGTGTCAGTGTGGTGCTGTGTTACTCTGTGTCAGTGTTGTGCTGTGTTACTCTGTGTCAGTGTGGTGCTGTGTTACTCTGTGTCAGTGTGGTACTGTGTTACTCTGTGTCAGTGTGGTGCTGTGTTACTCTGTGTCAGTGGTGCTGTGTTACTCTGTGTCAGTGTGGTGCTGTGTTACTCTGTGTCAGTGGTGCTGTGTTACTCTGTGTCAGTGTGGTGCTGTGTTACTCTGTGTCAGTGTGGTGCTGTGTTACTCTGTGTCAGTGCTGCTGTGTTACTCTGTGTCAGTGGTGCTGTGTTACTCTGTGTCAGTGTTGTGCTGAGTTACTCTGTGTCTGTGGTGCTGTGTTACTCTGTGTCAGTGTTGTGCTGTGTTACTCTGTGTCAGTGCTGCTGTGTTACTCTGTGTCAGTGTTGTGCTGTGTTACTCTGTGTCAGTGTTGTGCTGTGTTACTCTGTGTCAGTGTGGTGCTGTGTTACTCTGTGTCAGTGTGGTACTGTGTTACTCTGTGTCAGTGTGGTGCTGTGTTACTCTGTGTCAGTGGTGCTGTGTTACTCTGTGTCAGTGTGGTGCTGTGTTACTCTGTGTCAGTGTTGTGCTGTGTTACTCTGTGTCAGTGTGGTGCTGTGTTACTCTGTGTCAGTGTGCTGCTGTGTTACTCTGTGTCAGTGTGGTGCTGTGTTACTCTGTGTCAGTGGTGCTGTGTTACTCTGTGTCAGTGTGGTGCTGTGTTACTCTGTGTCAGTGTGGTGCTGTGTTACTCTGTGTCAGTGGTGCTGTGTTACTCTGTGTCAGTGTGGTGCTGTGTTACTCTGTGTCAGTGTGATGCTGTGTTACTCTGTGTTTGTCAGGCTCTGGAGTGCTGATATTCAGGGTGGTTTGCTGTGCCTGTGTCATCGTCTCCATTGTCCTTAAATACATACAGCTTATTCTGATGCATTGACAAAGTGAACAAAGTCAATTGGCCTGAGGGAAGGGATGAGACCTGAAATGTGAGCTTGTGGTTGCCGTGCTGGCTGCGGATGAGGTTTGTATTTTAGATTTGGGGAATCTGGGGCAGTGGGGTGTGTCTGCTGGCCATTGTACTGAGAGCAACATGCCAGGGGTGAGCTTTAACAACCCATTGAAATCTATAACCATCCGGACTGCAACTTCAAAACACTCAGTATGAAATCCAAAACCTCAAAAGAAATCATGCAGACAAACATCCAGCTGAAAAGTGAGTCTACTTTACCGACGCGTCTTGTAGTTGTACCCGTGAAAGAGGTCTGGGGAGAACAGATTTAAACTCTGTAGTCTCGGATTAGCGGTTGGATTATAACGGTTTAGTAAAAGTAAAACCTACCTCGTGTTGTATCTCCCAGCAGCAGAGCCGAGAGACAGGCACACTCAGCCGGAGACAGTCGCTCTGGGCCGGACAGACCTTGTCTAGCAGCGCCGGTCCGCTGTGCTCCTGGCTGAGACTCTGACACACGCACAGGTGCTTAGAGACAGCAGGAACTGGAAGTGTTGGGAGACAGGATCCCAGATCCGGATATTATGATTATTATTATTATTATTATTATTATAAGCGGTGCTCCGGGATTTGAACACAAACCCAACGCTGATGCAAACACAGAGTTAGGTGTCGGTGTGCACTCTGCCCTCCCGATCTCAGCTCGATAAGAAACCCTCTCCACTCTCCACTTCTCCCCCGATCGCTCTGTTTAACCCCTCCAGCCTGTCCCCAAACCCGTGTATTTGTCCTGAGTCTCTCTCTCTCACACGATAAATGTCTAAACTAGTTAAACCCACGCTGTCTATCCAGTCTCGCTTCCTTTTTTTTGTGAAATACTGCACTTCCGCATTCAGGTGACACACTGACAATGTCTTCACTTCCGGTATCCCAGCGGACTCGGATTTTGGAATTCCTGAACTGAACCCTTAAAAAAAAAAATGACAGAAAGTTGCGTCCAGTGCAGCATTTCAGCGTTTGTATAGGTGCTTGGTTTTCAGTGTTTTCGACGATTATTGCTAAATCCTCCTAGCCAAAAATAAACACATTAAAAAAGCAGCGGGGCCGGTTAACCTAAATTCAACACAATACATTATTATTATTATTATTATTATTATTATTATTATTATTATTATTATTATTATTATTATTATTATTATTATTATTATTATTATTATTATAATAATAATATGGCCAGCAGTGTGGAGTAGTGGGTAGGGGTCTGGACTCTTGACCGGAGAGTCGTGGGTTCAATCCCAGGTGGGGGACACTGCTGCTGTACCCTTAAGCAAGGTACTTTACCTAGATTGCTCCAGTAAAACCCAACTGTATAAATGGGTAATTGTATGTAAAAATAATGTGATATCTGTATAATGTGAAATAATGTATAATGTGATACCTTGTAACAATTGTAAGTCGCCCTGGATAAGGGCGTCTGCTAAGAAATTAATAATATTATTATTATTATTATTATTATTATTATTATTATTATTATTATTATTATTATTATTATTAATAGTGTGTTTGATCAGTGAGCTGGCGTTGTGCGGCACACCCGACGCAAGATGTCGCTGCTGTGTAACGCAACAGAATGATTTCACTCAGAGCCCTTCCGCCGCCTCCGCGCTCCTCTGCTGCGTCACCTTTCACCCTAAACCCTGAATAACTGCAGCGAGCAGCGTGTGCGAGAGTGAGAGAGAGAGTCCGGCACCGAGGAGCAGGTATTGCAGAATTAAAATCACTAACTGAGGCGTTTTATAGGTCAGCCGGTTCAGTAAAGGTGATGTTTCGCGGTGGGATGATTGGAGCTACAAAAAAGCAATTCATTCAGTACTGGAGTTTTCAACTTTCATCCGGTTGTTGAATTTGCTTTTCTTTCAGTTTCAAGTTTGCTTTTTCATCACGCAATGACGTTAATACAAACTCAGAAATGAATACTTGAAAGTTTGTCTGCGTCGGAAACGCCGGGGCGTTTATAAAAACGGCGTGCGTCTCTTCTGAATTGAAGTTTGAACTCATCTTCATACAGAGGCTACAGTGTCGACTCGGCTGATCGGCTCCCTCAGTCACGGATTCGCAAGTGTATTCAGTGGGGTGATCAGGTTTAGTGCAGTATTGCATGTTATTCCATGTCATTTCAGCTTGCCATGCTACACCGAAATGTTTCTGCTCATGTCTTGTGCTTAAGTGTGAGTTGACGTCACTGCAGGAAGGGTGGCAGCTGTGTAGCAGTCTGAGCCATTCCAGGTTTTACTTCAAACTCCGAACCCTGTGACCTGGACTTCCTGGTCAGGCAGCACCTCAAGTGTGACTCTGCTCACAGCAAAACCAGGAGTGGCTGTGACCGATGTGCATCTATAGGATAATATTAATGTCTTTATTTTTATATAGCGCCTTTCATAGTGGACCCCCATCACAAAGCGCTTTACAGAGGCAGGCTGTGAACTGTGCATTATATGCAGAGTCACTTCCAGTAGGACATTGATTTAACATCTCATCCGCAGCACAAGGAGGTGAAGTGACTTGCTTAGGGTCACACACAGTCAGTGCTAGAGGTGGGATTTGAACCGGTGACCTTCTGGTGACAAGCCCTGGACTTTAACCACTGGACCACACAGCCTCCTATAATAAGACTCCTGTTGCACAGCAGTTTCACCCATCCCAGGTTTTACTACAAGCTTGATTAGCCACAGTGTATAGGTAACAAGCTCAGCCTGGTGTGTCTTAATATTAAACTCACAGTGAAACCAGGAAAGGATAACACTGCAGTGGAGTCTTATTGCCATCCCTGTAATGTCTCCTTCGAGTCATTTCTTAGGAAGCAATAAAGGCTCACATACAGTAAACAGCTGGGAAGGTTCATTTAAGAGCCGTGCAGCATGAGTTAGTGTGCTTCCTCTGCACTGCGCGTGACCCCTGACCCTGTGTTCTCTGCTCTCTTGAAGCTGTACGCACTGCAATGGCCTCGGGAGAGTGGGAGAGCGTGCCCCCTAGTGACGAGGAGCCGGCGTCCACGCTGGACAGTCAGCTGGACAGGGAGCTGACACAGATGGCTATCAGGTAACGAGTTTCAACACTAGAGGAGGCATCGTCCAAAACGCTGGTCTGCTTCACTGAGGGGCTTGTTTATAGACAGGTTCAGCATTGTCCAAAACGCTGGTCTGCTTCACTGATGGGCTTGTTTATAGACAGGTTCAGCATCGTCCAAAACGCTGGTCTGCTTCACTGAGGGGCTTGTTTATAGACAGGTTCAGCATCGTCCAAAACGCTGGTCTGCTTCACTGATGGGCTTGTTTATAGACAGGTTCAGCATCGTCCAAAACGCTGGTCTGCTTCACTCGGGCTTGTTTAAGGAGTTGAATCCGAGGTTCCAGTTACTGGGAATGTGCTGACTTCCAGGAGTGAGAGTCAAGCAGCAGCTTTGAATCCAAGCTTAAATCAGGCTTATATTTACTTGTATTGAAAATGTTTTAGGAGCCAATAAAAACATCCAACGATTCCTCTCCTCCCACAGCGAGAACGCCCTCTCTGTCGCTGGAGACCTGCCGGACACGCCGTGCCCTGTCCCGTTCCATCACCAGGCAGAGAAGGAAGCTTCCACTGTGTGGGGCGGCGAGGGGAGGTTCACCGGGCACATCCAAGCTCTCACTGGGTGGGAGCTGGAAATGGCTGAAGAGGTGTACGCCTTCCTAAAAGAGGAGCTGCGGGAGCCTGGGTACACACCCTGGTCCAGTGATGATCCCCGCAGTCCCTCAGTGGAAGAGCCTGCGACCACAGTGCCCAGTCCCTCAGTGGAAGAGCCTGCGACCACAGTGCCCCCTGCCTGCCAGGGGGAGCCTCTGCATTGCAGGGGTGATGGGGAGGGAGATGGGGTCACACAGACAGAGGAGAGAGAGGTGCAGGTGAGAGAGCTGTCTGTTACATTTGGAATGTCAACCCCTGTATGAGAGAGAGAGACAGATCAATAGACAGACAGACAGACAGACAGCTAGATAGACAGACAGACAGGCAGACAGCTAGATAGATAGACAGGCAGACAGCTAGATAGATAGACAGGCAGACAGCTAGATAGACAGACAGACAGACAGCTAGATAGACAGACTGACAGACAGCTAGATAGATAGCTAGATAGATCAGATCAGATCAGATAGATAGATAGATCCATCCCATGGAATGTTAAAATAGTGCAAACCAAGGATTTAAACTCCCAGTCTCTTACTAGCAGATTTACAGAGTTGATGAGACACATACATGACACACGGGAAGAATCCCACTGCACGGCAGTCTGGTCCATTTCGGGTCTTGTTTCCTGTACGCAGTGGTGGAACAAGCTGGCAGTAAAACCCAGCCTGCATCAGACTGCTGTTTACAACCTAGCTTCAACAAGAATGCCGCTCTGATGTTTCATAAATGTGTCTCGGCTCCTGTTGGAATGTAGTCCTGAGTGTTTGGCTGACAGTTGCTCCTCCCTCTCCCCCTCCCCCTCCTCCTCCTCCTCCTCCTCCTCCCTCTCCCCCACCCCTCTCTCTTTACCTGCTCCTCTGTAGACGGACTTCCAGACGGCAGAGACAGGAATCAACACTGACCAGGTCACTGGGAAGTACATGGTGAGACACAGATCGATACACAGGCAAATCAAATTAAAACTACAGAGCTTTGTTTCAGACGATGTTTTCAATTCTTCATTTTGTAAACCTTGGCTTTTACTGCTGTTGTAAATGAGAATGTGTTCTCAATCTGCTTGCCTGCTTAAATAAAGGCTGAATGAAAATGATCATCGTTTGATTGGTGCAGCCCGTTGTTTCCATGTGGTGTTCCAGGAGGAAGTGATGTCAGAGAGCCAGGTTCTGCGGGAGCGCTACCAGGAAGTGCTGGACAAGCAGACGCAGGCAGAGAAACAGCAGCAGCTGAAAACGAGGGTCCTGCAGGAACAGAGAGAGGAGAGACTCAGAGTCTACCAGGTACTGCACCCTGCACCCTACACACTACACCCTGCACACTGTACACCCTACAGCTGAAAACGAGGGTCCTGCAGGAACAGAGAGAGGAGAGACTCCGAGTCTACCAGGTACTGCACCCTGCACCCTACACACTACACCCTGCACACTGTACACCCTACAGCTGAAAACGAGGGTCCTGCAGGAACAGAGAGAGGAGAGACTCCGAGTCTACCAGGTACTGCACCCTGCACCCTACACACTACACCCTGCACACTGTACACCTTACAGCTGAAAACGAGGGTCCTGCAGGAACTGAGAGAGGAGAGACTCAGAGTCTACCAGGTACTGCACCCTGCACCCTACACACTATACCCTACACACTCTACACCTTACAGCTGAAAACGAGGGTCCTGCAGGAACAGAGAGAGGAGAGACTCAGAGTCTACCAGGTACTGCACCCTGCACCCTACACACTATACCCTACACACTCTACACCTTACAGCTGAAAACGAGGGTCCTGCAGGAACAGAGAGAGGAGAGACTCCGAGTCTACCAGGTACTGCACCCTGCACCCTACACACTACACCCTGCACCCTACAGCTGAAAACGAGGGTCCTGCAGGAACAGAGAGAGGAGAGACTCCGAGTCTACCAGGTACTGCACCCTACACACTATACCCTACACACTGTACACCCTACAGCTGAAAACGAGGGTCCTGCAGGAACAGAGAGAGGAGAGACTCCGAGTCTACCAGGTACTGCACCCTGCACCCTACACACTACACCCTGCACACTGTACACCCTACAGCTGAAAACGAGGGTCCTGCAGGAACAGAGAGAGGAGAGACTCAGAGTCTACCAGGTACTGCACCCAGCACCCTACACACTACACCCTACACCCTACAGCTGAAAACGAGGGTCCTGCAGGAACTGAGAGAGGAGAGACTCAGAGTCTACCAGATACTGCACCCTACACCCTGTACCCTGCACCCTACACCCTGCAGCCTTCACCCTACACCCTACACCCTACACACTGCACCATACACCCTACTCGCTACACCCTGCACCCGACTGTGTGTGTGGGAGTGTGTTGGAGAGGTTGGCAGCCTCAGGCCGTGTCTCAGTAACCCAGCCTGGCTTGCTTGTGTGTTTGCTTTTGCAGAGGACCCTGGAGCAGGTGCAGGAGCTGATAGGAAAGAGAGATGAGAACCGCAAGAAGTTTGAGAAGGAAAATAAGGAGTGCAGCCAGAAAGAACGAGAGATGAAGAACGAGATCGACAGACTGGAAGAGGAGGTGAAGAGGTAGGGGCGAGAGCGAGACTGGCTGAGACGTGCATGTGTGTGGGCTGGATGAGACTGCTGCTGCTTAGCTGTCAGAGCTAGTATGTGTTTTACTGTGACTTCAGTTAGAGATACTTCATAGGAAGCAAGCTCTGTCGTGTAGTAAAACCTGAAATGGCTCCAACTACTGAGAGTGTGTGTGTGAGGAGTGATTGAGGTGTGTGTGTGTGTGAGGAGTGATTGAGGTGTGTGTGTGTATTAGTGATTGAGGTGTGTGTGTGAGGAGTGATTGAGGTGTGTGTGTGAGGAGTGATTGAGGTGTGTGTGTGAGGAGTGATTGAGGTGTGTGTGTGTATTAGTGATTGAGGTGTGTGTGAGGAGTGATTGAGGGGTGTGTGTGAGGAGTGATTGAGGGGTGTGTGTGGGGAGTGATTGAGGTGTGTGTGTGAGGAGTGATTGAGGTGTGTGTGTGTGAGGAGTGATTGAGGTGTGTGTGTGTGAGGAGTGATTGAGGTGTGTGTGTGTGAGGAGTGATTGAGGTGTGTGTGTGAGGAGTGATTGAGGTGTGTGTGTGAGGAGTGATTGAGGGGTGTGTGTGAGGAGTGATTGAGGGGTGTGTGTGAGGAGTGATTGAGGGGTGTGTGTGAGGAGTGATTGAGGGGTGTGTGTGAGGAGTGATTGAGGGGTGTGTGTGAGGAGTGATTGAGGGGTGTGTGGGGAGTGATTGAGGTGTGTGTGTGGGGAGTGATTGAGGTGTGTGTGTGGGGAGTGATTGAGGTGTGTGTGTGGGGAGTGATTGAGGTGTGTGTGTGGGGAGTGATTGAGGGGTGTGTGTGGGGAGTGATTGAGGGGTGTGTGTGAGGAGTGATTGAGGGGTGTGTGTGAGGAGTGATTGAGGTGTGTGTGTGGGGAGTGATTGAGGGGTGTGTGTGAGGAGTGATTGGGGTGTGTGTGAGGAGTGATTGAGGGGTGTGTGTGTGAGGAGTGATTGAGGTGTGTGTGTGAGGAGTGATTGAGGTGTGTGTGAGGAGTGATTGAGGTGTGTGTGTGAGGAGTGATTGAGGTGTGTGTGTGAGGAGTGATTGAGGTGTGTGTGTGTGTGAGGAGTGATTGAGGTGTGTGTGTGAGGAGTGATTGAGGTGTGTGTGTGAGGAGTGATTGAGGTGTGTGTGTGAGGAGTGATTGAGGTGTGTGTGTGAGGAGTGATTGAGGTGTGTGTGTGAGGAGTGATTGAGGTGTGTGTGTGAGGAGTGATTGAGGTGTGTGTGAGGAGTGATTGAGGTGTGTGTGTGAGGAGTGATTGAGGTGTGTGTGTGGGGAGTGATTGAGGTGTGTGTGTGGGGAGTGATTGAGGTGTGTGTGTGGGGAGTGATTGAGGTGTGTGTGTGTGAGGAGTGATTGAGGTGTGTGTGTGGGGAGTGATTGAGGGGTGTGTGTGGGGAGTGATTGAGGGGTGTGTGTGAGGAGTGATTGAGGTGTGTTGTGAGGAGTGATTGAGGTGTGTGTGTGAGGAGTGATTGAGGTGTGTGTGTGAGGAGTGATTGAGGTGTGTTGTGAGGAGTGATTGAGGTGTGTGTGTGAGGAGTGATTGAGGTGTGTGTGTGAGGAGTGATTGAGGTGTGTGTGAGGAGTGATTGAGGGGTGTGTGTGAGGAGTGATTGAGGGGTGTGTGTGGGGAGTGATTGAGGGGTGTGTGTGAGGAGCGATTGAGGGGTGTGTGTGAGGAGCGATTGAGGGGTGTGTGTGAGGAGCGATTGAGGGGTGTGTGTGAGGAGCGATTGAGGTGTGTGTGTGAGGAGCGATTGAGGTGGGTGTGTGAGGAGTGATTGAGGTGGGTGTGTGAGGAGTGATTGAGGGGTGTGTGTGAGGAGTGATTGAGGTGTGTGTGTGTGAGGAGTGATTGAGGTGTGTGTGTGAGGAGCGATTGAGGTGGGTGTGTGAGGAGTGATTGAGATGGGTGTGTGAGGAGTGATTGAGGTGTGTGTGTGAGAGGAGTGATTGAGGTGTGTGTGTATTAGTGATTGAGTGAGCGAGGTTACCTGCTAATCTGAATCAGTGCCTCTTTCTTGCAGGCTGCTGTGTAAACAAGAAGAGGAGGAGGTCCGAGTGGAATTGCTGATCGGAGAGCAAACTCTGGAGAGGTACAGCACACACCACCGCTGCACTCTGTCTCACTCTCTCTACCGCTGCACTCTCAATCACTCCGAGGTCTATACACACCACTGCTGCACCCTGTGTTTCTCTCTGTTACTAAACACCACCGCTGCACTCATGCTCCCACTGTTCCTCCCTCACCCCCTCTCTCTGCTTGCCTCCTCTCCCTGATGGCTTGACTGTGCCCCGTGTCTCTGTCTCACAGGGAGTGCTGGGAGAGAGAGCTGGCTGAGCTGCGCAGTCAGCTAACGGAACAGAATCCCAGGATCGAGGAGGAGACGAGGAGGGCGCTGAACACAGAGGTGAGAGAGGGGGTCACAGAATCCCAGGATCCAGGAGGAGGGCGCTGAACACAGAGGTGAGAGAGGGGGTCACAGAATCCCAGGATCGAGGAGGAGGGCGCTGAACACAGAGGTGAGAGAGGGGGTCACAGAATCCCAGGATCGAGGAGGAGGGCGCTGAACACAGAGGTGAGAGAGGGGGTCACAGAATCCCAGGAGGAGACGAGGAGGGCGCTGAACACAGAGGTGAGAGAGGGGGTCACAGAATCCCAGGATCGAGGAGGAGGGCGCTGAACACAGAGGTGAGAGAGGGGGTCACAGAATCCCAGGATCGAGGAGGAGGGCGCTGAACACAGAGGTGAGAGAGGGGGTCACAGAATCCCAGGAGGAGACGAGGAGGGCGCTGAACACAGAGGTGAGAGAGGGGGTCACAGAATCCCAGGAGGAGACGAGGAGGGCGCTGAACGCAGAGGTGAGAGAGGGGGTCACAGAATCCCAGGATCGAGGAGGAGGGCGCTGAACACAGAGGTGAGAGAGGGGGTCACAGAATCCCAGGAGGAGACGAGGAGGGCGCTGAACACAGAGGTGAGAGAGGGGATCACAGAATCCCAGGATCCAGGAGGAGGGCGCTGAACACAGAGGTGAGAGAGGGGGTCACAGAATCCCAGGAGGAGATGAGGAGGGCGCTGAACACAGAGGTGAGAGAGGGGATCACAGAATCCCAGGATCCAGGAGGAGGGCGCTGAACACAGAGGTGAGAGAGGGGGTCACAGAATCCCAGGATCCAGGAGGAGGGCGCTGAACACAGAGGTGAGAGAGGGGGTCACAGAATCCCAGGATCGAGGAGGAGACGAGGAGGGCGCTGAACACAGAGGTGAGAGAGGGGGTCACAGAATCCCAGGATCCAGGAGGAGACGAGGAGGGCGCTGAACACAGAGGTGAGAGAGGGGGTCACAGAATCCCAGGATCGAGGAGGAGACGAGGAGGGCGCTGAACACAGAGGTGAGGCGAGGGGGTCACAGTGCCAGCAGGCAGGGCTAATGCTGAGGCAGGCTCAGCGTAAAAGCTGAGGCAACTTTTCAAGCTTTTCCTCAAAACTTACTGTAGGGGATATTTTCGAGCAAATGTTCATTAAGTTGTTCAAATCAAGATAGTTTAGAATGAACTATTCCAATGGTGGTAATTGCTAAAAAATGGCACGACAAGTTGCCAGAAAAAGTTTCCCAAAAGTACACTGGTGTAGCATGTACTCTGGAGAGCCTGGCTGATCTGTCTGATCGTGTCTCTTCTGCAGGTGGCGGTTCTGGAGTGCCAGAGAGAGAACATGCTGGCTCAGACAGAGGAGTGGCTGACAGAGGCGGAGCAGCACCTGCAAAACCTGCGGTCAGTCTGTCTGCGGAGCGCACTCTGTGGTCTTAAAGGGGCGGGAGAGGTGGCTGGGGTTTTAAAGTCTAAAAAGGGAGGGGTGTAGTGGAGGGGTAGAGGTGGTTAAAGTTGCATCTGCATGCTTCAGATAGCTAACGTGAGGAGTGAGGCGTAACAAATTAGCCATGAGCAGTGTCCTCTGTTCTGTGTCCGCTGTGCAGACTGGGTCCGGGTTCGATAGACAACCTTCAGCAGAGACACGAGTGGGACACACAGATCGGGCGAGTGCGCATCGAGATGGGCAACATGCAGGTGAGGTGAGAGGGGTGCATCGAGCTGGGCAGTGTGCAGGTGAGGGGGTGCATCGAGCTGGGCAGTGTGCAGGTGAGGTGAGGGGGTGCATCGAGCTGGGCAGTGTGCAGGTGAGAGGGGTGCATCGAGCTGGGCAGTGTGCAGGTGAGGGGGTGCATCGAGCTGGGCAGTGTGCAGGTGAGGGGGTGCATCGAGCTGGGCAGTGTGCAGGTGAGGGGGTGCATCGAGCTGGGCAGTGTGCAGGTGAGGGGGTGCATCGAGCTGGGCAGTGTGCAGGTGAGGGGGTGCATCGAGCTGGGCAGTGTGCAGGTGAGGGGGATGCATCGAGCTGGGCAGTGTGCAGGTGAGGGGGTGCATCGAGCTGGGCAGTGTGCAGGTGAGGGGGTGCATCGAGCTGGGCAGTGTGCAGGTGAGGGGGATGCATCGAGCTGGGCAGTGTGCAGGTGAGGGGGTGGATCGAGCTGGGCAGTGTGCAGGTGAGGGGGTGGATCGAGCTGGGCAGTGTGCAGGTGAGGGGGGTGCATCGAGCTGGGCAGTGTGCAGGTGAGGTGAGGGGGGTGCATCGAGCTGGGCAGTGTGCAGGTGAGGGGGTGCATCGAGCTGGGCAGTGTGCAGGTGAGGTGAGGGGGGTGCATCGAGCTGGGCAGTGTGCAGGTGAGGGGGTGCATCGAGCTGGGCAGTGTGCAGGTGAGGGGGGTGCATCGAGCTGGGCAGTGTGCAGGTGAGGGGGTGCATCGAGCTGGGCAGTGTGCAGGTGAGGTGAGGGGGTGCATCGAGCTGGGCAGTGTGCAGGTGAGGGGGTGCATCGAGCTGGGCAGTGTGCAGGTGAGGGGAGTGCATCGAGCTGGGCAGTGTGCAGGTGAGGGGGTGCATCGAGCTGGGCAGTGTGCAGGTGAGGGGGGTGCATCGAGCTGGGCAGTGTGCAGGTGAGGGGGTGGATCGAGCTGGGCAGTGTGCAGGTGAGGTGAGGGGGTGCATCGAGCTGGGCAGTGTGCAGGTGAGGGGGTGCATCGAGCTGGGCAGTGTGCAGGTGAGGTGAGGGGGTGCATCGAGCTGGGCAGTGTGCAGGTGAGGGGGGTGCATCGAGCTGGGCAGTGTGCAGGCAAGGGGGTGCATCGAGCTGGGCAGTGTGCAGGTGAGGGGGGTGCATCGAGCTGGGCAGTGTGCAGGTGAGGGGGGTGCATCGAGCTGGGCAGTGTGCAGGTGAGGGGGGTGCATCGAGCTGGGCAGTGTGCAGGTGAGGGGGGTGCATCGAGCTGGGCAGTGTGCAGGTGAGGGGGTGCATCGAGCTGGGCAGTGTGCAGGTGAGGGGATGTACCAGTTAACCATTTTCAATACATTTGCAAATATGTGATATATTGTGTTTTTATTATTGAAGGTGCAGCACTGTGCAGGCTTTTTTACTTTATATTCAATCCTTTCTCAGAACCAGTATAACGGGCACATTCAACTGGTGAGGAACGGGGCGAAACTGAAGAGCCTACCAAGCATCCCAGTCCCATCCCTGCCAGCTGTGCCAATGGTGAGTGTGTTGGGGAGCGTGTGTGTGTGAGTGAGTCAGGGAGTGTGCATGTGTGTGTGTGTGTGTGTGTGTGTGTGTGTGCTTCAGCGGTACAGTAGAGGTTAGGGTTAGATAACTATACAGCGTGTGCGTGTGTGTGCTTCAGCGGTACAGTAGAGGTTAGGGTTAGATAACTATACAGCGTGTGTGTGTGTGTGCGCTTCAGCGGTACAGTAGAGGTTAGGGTTAGATAACTATACAGCGTGTGCGTGTGTGTGCTTCGGCGGTACAGTAGAGGTTAGGGTTAGATAACTATACAGCGTGTGCAT
This sequence comes from Acipenser ruthenus, assembly GCF_902713425.1. Classification (NCBI taxonomy): domain Eukaryota; kingdom Metazoa; phylum Chordata; class Actinopteri; order Acipenseriformes; family Acipenseridae; genus Acipenser; species Acipenser ruthenus. Next base: position 7,315,247 of record NC_081227.1, on the reverse strand, counting down.
GTGTGTGCTTCAGCGGTACAGTAGAGGTTAGGGTTAGATAACTATACAGCGTGTGCATGTGTGTGCTTCAGCGGTACAGTAGAGGTTAGGGTTAGATAACTATACAGTGTGTGTGCTTCAGCGGTACAGTAGAGGTTAGGGTTAGATAACTATACAGTGTGTGTGCTTCAGCGGTACAGTAGAGGTTAGGGTTAGATAACTATACACCGTGTGCGTGTGTGTGCTTCAGCGGTACAGTACAGGGTGTATCTTCACATTCTTTTTGTAAAGTATTTTCTCCCCCCTCTCAGGCTCTGCCGCCCCCTCCTGTCTTCCGGCCCCCGGTTCCCATGGCGATGCCAGGCGGAATGCCCCATTACTACATGCCTCCGCCCGCGTTACGTCAGAGTGCTCCTCCTGTTTCCATGGTGATGCCCTTCACTGCACCACAGCACCCGCCCCCTGCCGCTGCCATGCCGACACAGAGCATTCCCACGGCGACAGTGACCTCACAGACACCAGCCCAACCTTCTGGCATCCCATCCCCCCTCCCCTCGAACCCTCAGCCAGCGAGCAGCAAACCGGCCGGCAAACTGGAGGTCCTGCTGGAGAAACTACAGAGCCGCTTCCCCCAGTGCACCAGGTAACACTCACCTGAGCCAGGTAATACACTGAGAGCCAGATAACACTCATCTGAGCCAGGTAACATTCACCTGAGCTAGGTAATACACTGAGAGCCAGGTAACTCGAGTCGCTTCCTGTAGTGCACCAGGTAACACTCACCTGAGCCAGGTAACACTCACCTGAGCCAGGTAATACACTGAGAGCCAGGTAACACTCATCTGAGCCAGGTAACATTCACCTGAGCTAGGTAATACACTGAGAGCCAGGTAACTCGAGTGTCGCTTCCTCTAGTGCACCAGGTAGCACTCACTGTCCTGTTAGACTCACCTGCACCAGGTATTACTCTCTCTCCCCCCCTCCCCCTCTCTCCGCAGGCCCCAGCTCACTTCGGTGCTCCAGCAGATCAAGACGTCTCGAGGGACCATGGCCGGCCTCTCTGTGGAGGAGCTCACCCAGCAGGTGGCACAGACACTGGCAGAGAGACAGAGACAGAGACAGGTAACACATAGAGACTGACAACCAGAGCCCCACTGAGCACTCCGAAACAGGTCGAGCCCCACTGAACACTCCGAGACAGGCCGAGCCCCACTGAACACTCCGAGACAGGTAACACATAGAGACTGACAACCAGAGCCCCACTGAACACTCCGAGACAGGCCGAGCCCCACTGAACACTCCGAGACAGGCCGAGTCCCACTGAGCACTCAGAGACAGGAATATCTTTGTCTGTAAACAAGTGTCTGCTGTTTCTCAAACCTCTTTTAGTCTCTCGGCCCAATTGGGCCTCCCTCCACCGGAACAGGACCTTTTCCTATCTCTGTGCCCCAGGCTTATCACCCTGCTCCACGGATGCCTTCACTACCCGCAAGGCAGCCCACGGTAAGAAAAAAGGGCGCTGCTTCTGCAAATACAATTGAGTTTTTTAATATTCTGTGACCGTGCCGTGACCGTGTTGTTACAATGATCTTTAAGTGTTATTACTGCGCTGTTAGCGTGTTGCTGCTGTGTTATTACTGCGCTGTTAGCGTGTCTGTGTTGAATTCTTCAGGTGCCGCAGTCAGTGAACAGGAAGCTGTGTCTGATGTGTCAGAACGTCGTGGAGCCTGGAAACCTGCACCCCATGAGCTGCTCCCACACTGTACACAAAGAGGTACAGTTTAACACTACCCCTAACCCCTAACCCTACCCCCTACCCCTAACACTAACCCCATGAGCTGCTCCCACACTGTACACAAAGAGGTACAGTTTAACACTACCCCTAACCTTATCCCCTACCCCTAACACTAACCCCATGAGCTGCTCCCACACCGTACACAGAGGTACAGTTTAACACTACCCCTAACCCCTAACCCTACCCCCTACCCCTAACACTAACCCCATGAGCTGCTCCCACACTGTACACAAAGAGGTACAGTTTAACACTACCCCTAACCCTAACCCTATGAGCTGCTCACACACCGTACAGAGGTGCAGTTTAACACTAACCCTAACTCTCTGAGCTGCTCGCACACTGATCACAGAGGTACAGTGTTCTTTCCTTCTCTCTTCCTGATAAGGCTTTTGGTTTGTTTCTATCTGTGAATATTGTGCTCGTGAAAGTTAACCCAGGCTTCTTTTCAAATCGCATCTCTCGTTAGCAATGCAATCATCACCCTACTGCAACCTGCTGTTTTCAGTGGAAGATCTTTTGCTTCTTTGCTTGAATGAAGACAGTGTTAAAGACTTTTAGTCGAACACTGTATCTGCTGCTTTCTGGTTGCTAGACTTCGTGTTGTAAACGTTCAATAAACACTTGAGCAGTTTAGCTGCAGTGGGAGCATGTGCTTTACAGCAGGGTGCCAGGGTGCAGCACTTTGAATACAGTGCTGGTGTGTTTTTTCTAAGGTGTTTGTTTGGTTTCAGTGTATCAAGGTGTGGGTGCAATCCAGCAAGAACAGCGGCTGTCCTTTCTGTCCCAGTGTGAAGTAGCTCCCTGGCGCTGTGGAGAGACCCCGGATCCTCCTCAAGATTCATCTCCGCACAGGGTTTTTATTTGTGTTTGTGGATGAAGACAGTTCTCCCTTTGAGTGAGCTGTGCACACGTGCAAAGCACTGCTCTTTATTTCACTGTGCTGGAATCAAGCTGCCTTTCTGCAGGTCCAGAGTCATTAAAAAAGCAATGCAAACACAAGGGGGTCTGTCTGTCTGTCTGGCTGCCTCGTGCACGGGAGAGGGAAGAGGGGAGAGCGGACAGGAGCAGCTGCAGCCCCCCCGTACACCCGCGGTCTGAGCCAGGTTTAGTTCAGACCTCAGTTCGGGACTCAAAGGGGAAGCCTGCTGTTTTCTTGCAGCACTCTCTCAAGACGCTTTGTCAAACACTCAATAAAGTTGATTTTCCCAGGCTGCGTCGCCCCTGAGTTTTATTTCCAGATTCCTCAGCCCAGAGTATAGGGAAGCATTGTAAAGTACAGAGAGGTCTGGTAAAGCATAGAGAATCATTGTAAAGCACAGAGAGGTCTGGTAAAGCATAGGGAATCATTGTAAAGCACAGAGAGGTATGGTAAAGCATAGGGAAGCATTGTAAAGCACAGAGAGGTCTGGTAAAGCATAGGGAAGCATTGTAAAGCACAGAGAGGTCTGGTAAAGCATAGGGAAGCATTGTAAAGCACAGAGAGGTCTGGTAAAGCATAGGGAAGCATTGTAAAGCACAGAGAGGTCTGGTAAACAGTGTTAAGAAAGCAATGCAAAGTGTCTTAAATGTGTAGTAGTATATGAAAAGTGCAAGAACACTGCAGATTTACTGATGCCCAGCCAAGATCGACAACTGGGGTTTGAATCTACAAGAATAAGTATGCAGGAGACAGACTCTCCCACACAATCACACCAGAACAGCGATGCACACACCCACAGAGCACTCAGGAGACAGACTCCCACGCAATCACACCAGCACAGCGATGCACTCAGGAGACAGACTCCCACGCAATCACACCAGCGCAGCGATGCACTCAGGAGACAGACTCTCCCACACAATCACACCAGCACAGCGATGCACTCAGGAGACAGACTCTCCCACGCAATCACACCAGCACAGCGATGCACTCAGGAGACAGACTCTCCCACGCAATCACACCAGCACAGCGATGCACTCAGGAGACAGACTCTCCCACGCAATCACACCAGCACAGCGATGCACTCAGGAGACAGACTCTCCCACGCAATCACACCAGCACAGCGATGCACTCAGGAGACAGACTCTCCCACGCAATCACACCAGCACAGCGATGCACTCAGGAGACAGACTCTCCCACACAATCACACCAGCACAGCGATGCACTCAGGAGACAGTCTCTCCCACGCAATCACACCAGCACAGCGATGCACTCAGGAGACAGACTCTCCCACACAATCACACCAGCGCAGCGATGCACTCAGGAGACAGACTCCCACGCAATCACACCAGCACAGCGATGCACTCAGGAGACAGACTCTCCCACGCAATCACACCAGCACAGCGATGCACACACCCACAGAGCACTCAGGAGACAGACTCTCCCACGCAATCACACCAGCGCAGTGATGCACTCAGGAGACAGACTCCCATGCAATCACACCAGCGCAGCGATGCACTCAGGAGACAGACTCTCCCACGCAATCACACCAGCACAGCGATGCACTCAGGAGACAGACTCTCCCACACAATCACACCAGCACAGTGATGCACTCGGGAGACAGACTCTCCCACACAATCACACCAGCACAGTGATGCACTCGGGAGACAGACTCTCCCACACAATCACACCAGCACAGCGATGCGCACACTCACAGAGCACTCAGGAGACAGACTCTCCCACGCAATCACACCAGCACAGAGATGCACTCAGGAGACAGACTCTCCCACGCAATCACACCAGCACAGCGATGCACTCGGGAGACAGACTCTCCCACGCAATCACACCAGCACAGTGATGCACTCGGGAGACAGACTCTCCCACACAATCACACCAGCACAGCGATGCGCACACTCACAGAGCACTCAGGAGACAGACTCTCCCACGCAATCACACCAGCACAGAGATGCACTCAGGAGACAGACTCTCCCACGCAATCACACCAGCACAGCGATGCACTCAGGAGACAGACCCCCACGCAATCACACCAGCACAGCGATGCACACCCACAGAGCACTCAGGAGACAGACTCTCCCACGCAATCACACCAGCACAGCGATGCGCACACTCACAGAGCACTCAGGAGACAGACTCTCCCACGCAATCACACCAGCACAGCGATGCACTCAGGAGACAGACTCTCCCACGCAATCACACCAGAACAGCGATGCACTCAGGAGACAGACTCTCCCACGCAATCACACCAGCGCAGCGATGCACTCAGGAGACAGACTCTCCCACGCAATCACACCAGCGCAGCGATGCACTCAGGAGACAGACTCTCCCACGCAATCACACCAGCGCAGCGATGCACTCAGGAGACAGACTCTCCCACGCAATCACACCAGCGCAGAGATGCACTCAGGAGACAGACTCTCCCACGCAATCACACCAGCGCAGCGATGCACTCAGGAGACAGACTCTCCCACGCAATCACACCAGCGCAGCGATGCACTCAGGAGACAGACTCTCCCACGCAATCACACCAGCACAGCGATGCACTCAGGAGACAGACTCTCCCACACAATCACACCAGCACAGCGATGCACTCAGGAGACAGACTCTCCCACACAATCACACCAGCACAGCGATGCACTCAGGAGACAGACTCTCCCACGCAATCACACCAGCGCAGCGATGCACTCAGGAGACAGACTCTCCCACGCAATCACACCAGCACAGCGATGCACTCAGGAGACAGACTCTCCCACGCAATCACACCAGCACAGCGATGCACTCAGGAGACAGACTCCCACGCAATCACACCAGCACAGCGATACACACCCACAGAGCACTCAGGAGACAGACTCTCCCACGCAATCACACCAGCACAGCGATGCACTCAGGAGACAGACTCTCCCACGCAATCACACCAGCGCAGCGATGCACTCAGGAGACAGACTCTCCCACGCAATCACACCAGCACAGCGATGCACTCAGGAGACAGACTCTCCCACACAATCACACCAGCACAGCGATGCACTCAGGAGACAGACTCCCACGCAATCACACCAGCACAGCGATGCACTCAGGAGACAGACTCTCCCACACAATCACACCAGCGCAGCGATGCACTCAGGAGACAGACTCCCACGCAATCACACCAGCACAGCGATGCACTCAGGAGACAGACTCTCCCACGCAATCACACCAGCACAGCGATGCACTCAGGAGACAGACTCTCCCACGCAATCACACCAGCACAGCGATGCACACACCCACAGAGCACTCAGGAGACAGACTCCCACGCAATCACACCAGCGCAGCGATGTACTCAGGAGACAGACTCTCCCACGCAATCACACCAGCACAGCGATGCACTCAGGAGACAGACTCTCCCACGCAATCACACCAGCACAGCGATGCGCACACACACAGAGCACTCAGGAGACTCAGCAGTATTACATGGGTTTTTGTTTATTAAATAAAATCAAAAACAACTCACAGCTTAACACAGTAGAAATTAGAAACTACTATGTACATCCTAGATAAACATGTTTTTAAATAGTAACTCTCGTGTCACATTGATACAGTATTTCTATTCACAATTAGTCTGACGCAGTGGAGCCTGGGAGAGGGAGGGGGAGTAGGATTGAATATGGCCCTCGCTCTCTCAATCCCTTGTCCTTGCGTGGTGTACCCCATAACTTGACAACTCTCCCCCCAGGCCTTTCTGAACGCGCTCTCACAGAAACACTGTCACACCGTGATTACCTGCAAAGCGCACACGAGCACAGTGTGTGGTGAAAAACAACCAAAACAACACAACCGTGCTAACCCTAGCCATGCTGATCCCACTGGAATAAATAGACCTGACGGGGAGGACCCAGGGCTGGCCCCTCCCTGCCTGCTACCACCTTGTGCAGTTAGTTATTTTCCTTATTTAATTTGTACAACAAAGAATAATTCCCCTCCACTCTCCTCGCACCGAGTAAACCTGACCCACCTGCATAGACCCACCCCTTTGTTACTAAACCCGCCCACTGTGTGCCAGGACACGCCCCTTTGTGTGTGGGGTTCCAGACCCCGCCCCCTGTGCCCTCAGCCTCGTCCCATTCGTCTTTGTAGTAGGATGCCTCAGTTCCATCAGGGCAATGCAACAAGGTCCCTTTGTTTTAATCAGTGGGATATTCCCACAGGTCCCCACGCTGACCAGTGCAAATTGAGGCATCTCCCATTCTGGAGAATTGGACTGCTTGTTTTTACTGAAATCTATATACTCTCCTTTCTCTAGTTTATTTGATTTGTGCAGTATTGCCCCCCTAGATTCTATTTAAGCAGCATGGTATTCCCTACCTCTCACCCCTATTTATGTGGGCATCAATACCCCCCCCCCTTCTATTACAGAAATGACAATCAAACAGAAATTAAATATGAAATCGTTCAGAGAGATATCTCTCGGTTGATATCCCCTGGGTATCTATTTGAATAGGGCTGTCCTGGTCAAGCAAGCCACAGTGTAATCTGCTATAGATTACCTATCCTTGCTTCATAGTGCCAACCAAACACCAAAAACAAAAAATAGAACATTTTAATGTTCAAGATACTGGTAATGTTAAGCAAAATGAGTCTAAAACTGTTGAACGGGAGCATATCCCTGGGTGTGTGTCTGTTGCAGTAGGAGGATAGATTTCCCTGGGGGTCCAGGTTTCTCCAGGGTGGTTCTGTTTGAATCGGGGGTCTGGGTTTCTCCAGGGTGGTTCTGTTTGAATCGGGGGTCCGGGTTTCTCCAGGGTGGTTCTGTTTGAATCGGGGGTCCGGGTTTGTCTCCAGTGGTTCTGTTTGAATCGGGGGTCTGGGTTTCTCTAGGGTGGTTCTGTTTGAATCGGAGGTACGGGTTTCTCCAGGGTGGTTCTGTTTGAATCGGGGGTCCGGGTTTCTCCAGGGTGGTTCTGTTTGAATCGGGGGTCCGGGTTTGTCTCCAGTGGTTCTGTTTGAATCGGGGGGGTTTGGGTTTCTCCAGGATGGTTCTGTTTGAATCGGGGGTCCGTGTTTGTCTCCAGTGGTTCTGTTTGAATCGGAGGTACGGGTTTCTCCAGGGTGGTTCTGTTTGAATCGGGGGTCCGGGTTTCTCCAGGGTGGTTCTGTTTGAATCGGGGGTCCGGGTTTGTCTCCAGTGGTTCTGTTTGAATCGGGGGGGTTTGGGTTTCTCCAGGGTGGTTCTGTTTGAATCAGGGGTCCGGGTTTCTCTAGGGTGGTTCTGTTTGAATCGGGGGTCTGGGTTTCTCCAGGGTGGTTCTGTTTGAATCAGGGGTCTGGGTTTCTCCAGGGTGGTTCTGTTTGAATCGGGGGTCCGGGTTTGTCTCCAGTGGTTCTGTTTGAATCGGGGGTCCGGGTTTCTCCAGGGTGGTTCTGTTTGAATCGGGGGTCCGGGTTTGTCTCCAGTGGTTCTGTTTGAATCGGGGGTCCGGGTTTCTCCAGGGTGGTTCTGTTTGAATCGGGGGGTTTGGGTTTCTCCAGGGTGGTTCTGTTTGAATCAGGGGGTCTGGGTTTCTCCAGGGTGGTTCTGTTTGAATCGGGGGTCCGGGTTTCTCCAGGGTGGTTCTGTTTGAATCGGGGGTCCGGGTTTGTCTCCAGTGGTTCTGTTTGAATCGGGGCTCCGGGTTTGTCTCCAGGGTGGTTCTGTTTGAATCGGGGCTCCGGGTTTGGTCTCCAGGGTGGTTCTGTTTGAATCGGGGGTCCGGGTTTCTCCAGGGTGGTTCTGTTTGAATCGGGGGTCCGGGTTTGTCTCCAGTGGTTCTGTTTGAATCGGGGGTCCGGGTTTGTCTCCAGGGTGGTTCTGTTTGAATCGGGGGTCCGGGTTTGTCTCCAGTGGTTCTGTTTGAATCGGGGGTCCGGGTTTGTCTCCAGTGGTTCTGTTTGAATCGGGGCTCCGGGTTTGTCTCCAGTGGTTCTGTTTGAATCGGGGGTCTGGGTTTCTCCAGGGTGGTTCTGTTTGAATCGGGGGTCCGGGTTTGTCTCCAGGGTGGTTCTGTTTGAATCGGGGGTCCGGGTTTCTCCAGGGTGGTTCTGTTTGAATCGGGGGGTCCGGGTTTCTCCAGGGTGGTTCTGTTTGAATCGGGGGGTTTGGGTTTCTCCAGGGTGGTTCTGTTTGAATCGGGGGTCCGGGTTTGTCTCCAGTGGTTCTGTTTGAATCGGGGGTCCGGGTTTCTCCAGGGTGGTTCTGTTTGAATCGGGGGGTCCGGGTTTCTCCAGGGTGGTTCTGTTTGAATCAGGGGGTCTGGGTTTCTCCAGGGTGGTTCTGTTGAAATCGGGGGTCCGGGGTTTCTCCAGGGTGGTTCTGTTTGAATCGGGGGTCCGGGTTTGTCTCCAGTGGTTCTGTTTGAATCGGGGATCCAGGTTTCTCTCCAGGGTGGTTCTGTTTGAATCGGGGGTCCGGGTTTCTCCAGGGTGGTTCTGTTTGAATCGGGGGTCCGGGTTTCTCCAGGGTGGTTCTGTTTGAATCGGGGGTCCAGGTTTCTCCAGGGTGGTTCTGTTTGAATCGGGGGTCCGGGTTTGTCTCCAGTGGTTCTGTTTGAATCGGGGGTCCGGGTTTCTCCAGGGTGGTTCTGTTTGAATCGGGGGTCCGGGTTTGTCTCCAGTGGTTCTGTTTGAATCGGGGGTCCGGGTTTCTCCAGGGTGGTTCTGTTTGAATCGGGGGTCCGGGTTTCTCCAGGGTGGTTCTGTTTGAATCGGGGGTCCAGGTTTCTCCAGGGTGGTTCTGTTTGAATCGGGGGTCCGGGTTTGTCTCCAGTGGTTCTGTTTGAATCGGGGGTCTGGGTTTCTCCAGGGTGGTTCTGTTTGAATCGGGGCTCCGGGTTTGTCTCCAGGGTGGTTCTGTTTGAATCGGGGGTCCGGGTTTCTCTCCAGTGGTTTTTCTTTATTTGAGCAGTGAGATGTCGTCTGCGAAGTCTCCCCCTGGGCGGCGCAGGCAGCGGAAGCAGCGCCACTGGAACACCATGAGGCACAGCGGCAGCATGAACAGGCCGCACACCGCCGCCATCACGTACGCGATCGTCATCAGCGTCGACTCGTCCGTCTGCGGGATATTGTACCCACAATCCTCCATGTCCCCGAACAGGAAGGGGCCCTCCACCGTCGCCGTGCGGAACTCGTCGTGCACTGGGGAGGGATAGAGGCGTTATACAAGGAGAGGCAGTGTGCAGGGAGGAGAGAGGGGCTACACAGGAAGGAGGGTGTGGCTGCGGGTCAAGGCTGGCACATACGGTACTTGAGTCTTGCGACTGTCGCTCAGGGCCGCTTGTCCTGGGACTCCTGGACTACCTTTATTGTAATTTGTTGGTCTTGTCGCATGACTGTCTCACGATAGTTGAAAGACTCAGTTGCCGTCTCAGTACCTGACTTGCAGTCTGACTGTGGGAGAGTATTGGGGTTGGGGAGGGTTGGAGGGGGAGAGGGTTGAGGAGATGGTTGGGGAGGGATGGAGGGGGAGAGGATTGAGGAGATGGTTGTGGAGGGTTGGAGGGGGAGAGGGTTGAGGAGATGGTTGGAGGGGGAGAGGGTTGAGGAGATGGTTGGAGGGGGAGAGGGTTGAGGAGATGGTTGGAGGGGGAGAGGGTTGAGGAGATGGTTGAGGAGGGTTGGAGGGGGAGAGGGTTGAGGAGATGGTTGGAGGGGGAGAGGGTTGAGGAGATGGTTGGATGGGGAGAGGGTTGAGGAGATGGTTGGAGGGGGAGAGGGTTGAGGAGATGGTTGGAGGGGGAGAGGGTTGAGGAGATGGTTGGGGAGGGTCGGAGGGGGAGAGGGTTGGAGTGTTGGTGTTGGGAGAGGATAGGGGACAGGGTTGTGGTTGGGGAGAGGTGGGGAGAGCTTTGGGGTTGGAGAGAGGGTTAGTGTTGGGGTTGGGGAGAGGTTTGGGGTTGGAGAGAGGGTTAGTGTTGGGGTTGGGGAGAGGTTTGCGGTTGGGGAGAGGGTTAGTGTTGGGGTTGGGGAGAGGGTTAGTGTTGGGGTTGGGGAGAGGGTTAGTGTTGGGGTTGGGGAGAGCTTTGGGGTTGGAGAGAGGGTTAGTGTTGGGGTTGGGGAGAGGTTTGGGGTTGGAGAGAGGGTTAGTGTTGGGGTTGGGGAGAGGTTTGGGGTTGGAGAGAGGGTTAGTGTTGGGGTTGGGGAGAGGGTTAGTGTTGGGGTTGGGGAGAGGGTTAGTGTTGGGGTTGGGGAGAGCTTTGGGGTTGGAGAGAGGGTTCGTGTTGGGGTTGGGGAGAGGTTTGGGGTTGGGGAGAGGGTTAGTGTTGGGGTTGGGGAGAGGTTTGGGGTTGGAGAGAGGGTTAGTGTTGGGGTTGGGGAGAGGTTTGGGGTTGGGGAGAGGGTTAGTGTTGGGGTTGGAGAGAGGGTTAGTGTTGGGGTTGGAGAGAGGGTTAGTGTTGGGGTTGGGGAGAGATTTGGGGTTGGGGAGAGGGTTAGTGTTGGGGTTGGGGAGAGGTTTGGGGTTGGGGAGAGGGTTAGTGTTGGGGTTGGGGAGAGGGTTAGTGTTGGGGTTGGGGAGAGCTTTGGGGTTGGAGAGAGGGTTCGTGTTGGGGTTGGGGAGAGGTTTGGGGTTGGGGAGAGGGTTAGTGTTGGGGTTGGGGAGAGGTTTGGGGTTGGAGAGAGGGTTAGTGTTGGGGTTGGGGAGAGGTTTGGGGTTGGGGAGAGGGTTAGTGTTGGGGTTGGAGAGAGGGTTAGTGTTGGGGTTGGAGAGAGGGTTAGTGTTGGGGTTGGGGAGAGATTTGGGGTTGGGGAGAGGGTTAGTGTTGGGGTTGGGGAGAGGTTTGGGATTGGAGAGAGGGTTAGTGTTGGGGTTGGGGAGAGGGTTAGTGTTGGGGTTGGGGAGAGGGTTAGTGTTGGGGTTGGGGAGAGCTTTGGGGTTGGAGAGAGGGTTAGTGTTGGGGTTGGGGAGAGGTTTGGGGTTGGGGAGAGGGTTAGTGTTGGGGTTGGGGAGAGGGTTAGTGTTGGGGAGAGGTTTGGGGTTGGAGAGAGGGTTAGTGTTGGGGTTGGGGAGAGGTTTGGGGTTGGAGAGAGGGTTAGTGTTGGGGTTGGGGAGAGGTTTGGGGTTGGGGAGAGGGTTAGTGTTGGGGTTGGGGAGAGGGTTAGTGTTGGGGTTGGAGAGAGGGTTAGTGTTGGGGTTGGGGAGAGGGTTAGTGTTGGGGTTGGGGAGAGGTTTGGGGTTGGAGAGAGGGTTAGTGATGGGGTTGGGGAGAGGTTTGGGGTTGGGGAGAGGGTTAGTGTTGGGGTTGGGGAGAGGTTTGGGGTTGGAGAGAGGGTTAGTGTTGGGGTTGGGGAGAGGTTTGGGGTTGGGGAGAGGGTTAGTGTTGGGGTTGGAGAGAGGGTTAGTGTTGGGGTTGGGGAGAGGGTTAGTGTTGGGGTTGGGGAGAGGTTTGGGGTTGGGGAGAGGGTTAGTGTTGGGGTTGGAGAGAGGGTTAGTGTTGGGGTTGGGGAGAGGGTTAGTGTTGGGGTTGGGGAGAGGTTTGGGGTTGGAGAGAGGGTTAGTGTTGGGGTTGGGGAGAGGGTTAGTGTTGGGGTTGGGGAGAGGTTTGGGGTTGGGGAGAGGGTTAGTGTTGGGGTTGGAGAGAGGGTTAGTGTTGGGGTTGGTGAGAGGTTTGGGGTTGGAGAGAGGGTTAGTGTTGGGGTTGGGGAGAGGTTTGGGGTTGGAGAGAGGGTTAGTTTTGGGGTTGGGGAGAGGGTTAGTTTTGGGGTCTCACCGTGGCAGGTGCTCACAGCGAAGCCGATCCTCTTGTGGGCGCGGTCAAACACCACGTAGAACCCCTCCATGATGACGGCGCCCATCACTGTGCCCGTGCTGGACTGCGAGATTGCAAACTTGTAACAGTCATCCTGAGAGGTGGCCACATCCTCCACTGGCCGCAGGTATTGCTGAGGGAGGGAGGGAGTCAGGGGTTAGGAACTGAACACATCCTGAACCTCAACACACGATCCAATCGGAAGTCAGGTAAAGCAATAGAAACACATCAAGTCAAGCAGACGGTTCGGCCGGTGCCTCCAGCATACTGCTCTCAAGATCCTCAGTGGACCAGAGAACAGAAACGGATGCACGCTGTCTGAGTGAGTGGCCGTGTCACGAAAAACTGAATGCGACACACGGTACACTGAATCTAGTGGAGTCGAGGATGCTGGAGAAGGCACTTGCTGAAACCTCTGTCTACTTGACCTAAAGTTTTTATAGTTTTACCTACAGTAGAAATTTAACAACTGAAAAAACCATGGAGCTGGTTCCCCTTGTTTAGCATGCTGCTTGGAGATCCTCAATTCTCCAGTTAGTTAGTTAGTTAGTTAGTTAGGGTTGGTTAGTTAGTTGGTTGGTTAATCAGATCATTGGTCAGCTGGTTGACTGACCTGAGGCAGGATTGTGATTCTGAAGGACTGGTTGGTCGACTCGCCCATCAGATACAGGGATATGACTGGGAAGATGTGCCAGGGCGTGGTGCCAACCTGCCAGCAGACCAGCTGCTCCCCCAGCCAGAAACCATCCGGGAACTTCTCTGTCTGCAGAGAGGGGAAATACAAAGCCATCGATAAACACGCCTGCAGCCTTACACACTGCTACATGTGGGCGTAATGAAACAAAACTACCAGCGTCGAGAATTCACTTCTACGTTTGGAAACACGTATTCCACCTTCCTCTCTGTAACCATTTGATTTTGGGAGTCGGTCTGCGTGCATTGTTAGAGGCACAGATCTGTGTCAGCAGCCTTGTTGTCTGATCACTGGTACTCACAGAGGAAGCAGCTTTGATGGCCTTGACGGCAGACTGGAACACCTTCCTGGGCAGACGCAGGTTTGTGGTGCCGCTGTCGACGATGCTCTTGTCATAGTTATACTGAGAGAACGAGAGGAGGGAAGGGAGAAGGGAGAGAGAGAGGCTTAGAAATCGGGAGTGCAATACAACTGCACACTTTTACACCAGGCCTGACCCTGCTGCTGCTGCGTAGAATGCAGAGTGGTGTCAGTGTGTCGGGGTGCAGGGTGGTGTCAGTGTGTCGGGGTGCAGCGTGGTGTCAGTGTGTCGGGGTGCAGTGTGTCGGGGTGCAGCGTGGTGTCAGGGTGTCGGGGTGCAGGGTGTCAGGGTGCAGCGTGGTGTCAGGGTGCAGGGTGTCAGGGTGCGGGGTGTCGGGGTGCAGGGTGTTGGTGTCTGTGTTGGGGTGCAGGGTGTCGGGGTGCAGGGTGTCGGGGTGCGGGGTGTTGGTGTCTGTGTTGGGGTGCAGGGTGTCGGGGTGCAGCGTGGTGTCAGTGTGTCAGGGTGCAGTGTGTCGGGGTGCAGGGTGCAGGGGTCTGTGTTGGGGTGCAGGGTGTCGGGGTGCAGTTTGTTTTGTCAGTGTTTTGGGGTGTCCTCCGTACCTCTTTGCAGTCCATCTTCAGGTCCTGTCCGTTGATCTCAATCTTCACGATGATGACCTCATAGTACCACTCCTTCCTGATTGGTGTGTACCAGATGCTGCCGATGTGGAGGGAGGGGTCAGTGCCGCCAATGATCTGCAAGGAGCCGGGGTGAAAGGTGAAGTCCGGTAATATAGATCTTCATCTTCATCAATATCAACAACTAGACAGCTTCCCATCCCCACAGCTCGAACCTCCGGTCTGCCTCCTCCCCACCCCCCTCTCCTCACCATGCTGCCCCCCACAGACGCGGTGGTCTCGGACTCGTTGAGGAGGAGGCCGGCTCCACAGAGCTGCAGAGAGAAGAGGTTCGGGACGCGGGTCTGCTTTACCAAGGAGTCGAAGAAGGGCTCCAGAGTCTCATCAGGCTGAGAGGAGGAGAGAGAGAAGGAGAGGGAGGGAGGGAGGGAGGGAGGGAGAGAACAAACACGAAGACTGAAGAGTAGGAAACAGCACAGGGCAATCAAGACTGTTTATAAAATCAATAACATGAAAAACACAGCAGCACAAAAGCACTGCTTCTGATTCATCAGCATGACCAAACACACTGCAGCGATGGAGAGGCCAGCCCCAGAATGCCCTGAGGAATGTGCTCTCCTCTCCTCTCCTTCTCCTCTCCTCCCCTCCCCTCTCACCCTGGCTATCTCGGCGTATGCCAGCCCCAGAATGCCCTCCCAGTTGGATCCATTGATGAAGAACTTGTCTGACTGCGTGATGGCGGCGATGTTGGCTCGCACCGTGACGCTGGGCCCGTGAGGGATGGAGACGAGGTCCGTGCCGAGCTGCCCCTCCCATTTCCCCTGTGTGTACGGGACATAGACGCTCCTGCGCAGGTCCCGGTACGTGCTGGAGCTGCGAGAGAGAAGGACAGTCAACACAGCAACACAGCAGGGAGGGCACGAGAGCAGCAACACAGCAGGGAGGGCACGAGAGCAGCAACACAGCAGGGAGGGCACGAGAGCAGCAACACAGCAGGGAGGGCACGAGAGCAGCAACACAGCAGGGAGGGCACGAGAGCAGCAACACAGCAGGGCTTTACACAAAGGGAGTTGATACAGCCGCCATATAAAGTTAGTGCATGTTTAGTTTGCCGCACAGCAGATCCTGCTGGAGGCAGAAAGACACAGGCAGAGGTGAGGGAGAGCTGGCATTGCTGATCCAGTGCTGTCTGCTGTGCTGCCATGGAGATGGAGCCCTGCACAGGGAGCAGAGAGGCAGCGAGGGACGTGCTTCACCCACAACACACCACCCTGAACGCTTACAAGGCGAGGTCTGGAGGAGACTTTTATTGCCCTTAACCCTGTTTGTTTTGCCATGCTCTCACTATGGGTCTGCTTTCAAAAGCATTTGACCCCAAAAGTGTAAATGACCGAATAAAAAAAAATAATTAAGAAAATACACTTTTTACAATTATAAAAATTAGACGTCTAGACAAAACACCTGTCAGTTTCATTTCGTTCAGTGTTTATAAATGTAGCGCTCTTCAGTGTTTGAATGAGAGATAAACAACCTAACTCCTATCAAACAAATGCACCGGCCAGGGCTGCACAGTCCGGTCCGCGAGGTCCAGAGAGTAAACGAATTGAAGAGGAGGAATGCAGACTTCAGGACCTGTAGGACTGGAACAGTGCAGCCCTGCCCCACGCTGTGTGACCCGCACACCGCAGAGAGAGGACACTCACAGCTCCCGACGGTAGAACCTCCTGAGGAAAGGGTGCGGCGCAGCGCCCACCGCGAAGTTACTGCTCCCCGTGTCAACCAGGATATTGAGCTGCACAGAGGAGAGAGCACAGCAGGTTACACAGACCGAGAGCATCTGCACCCTCCCACTGTCAACACGCTTATGGCAACAGAAGTCAGCGTATTAAGGAGAACTCCACATAGTAATTAAGCTCATTTTGCGGTAAGTCTGCTTGAAATGATCGGGAGCAGGAGTTTGACGTTAAATAGATTGTTCCAGCCTTGCTTTTCCGAATGAGGGCACTGCTGGGAGAGGAAGGGATGGCAGGAGTTTCTAAACCTGCCTGCTTAGCCATCACTCCTTCAAATCCCAACTTTTATTAGAGCCTTAGGAATACTTCCTGAGAGAAACCTGAACGCAGACGCTCCTCTGCAGCTCGTTTTCAATGTCCGAATGTTTGTCCTTGAATTTATGACGTCTAAATGCAGCCCTGTTGAGTGTTTAAGAGTTACAGACGGACGTTGAGCGCACCAGCCCCACACGCTGCACAGCGAGGGCTGGGAGGGGAGACAGGAAGTCTTCAAAGGACGCGTGAATAATTCATCAGCTTTCTCCTGGAAACCTGACCCGAGGAAGCCAACGAGCGGCCTGACACTGCGCAATGTGAGGAGCAGGAGAGAGAGAGAGAGAGAGAGAGAGAGAGACACAGAGACAGAGAGACAGAGAGACAGAGACAGAGAGAGAGAGAGAGAGAGAGAGAGAGAGAGAGCGCACAGAGGAGAGACACGCTCAGCACTGCTCTGCGACCCCACTGAATCAGGGTAGAGCTGCTGGGATGAAAACTCCCATTGCACACCTGAGCTTGTTACCAGCACACTGGCTAATCAAGCTGGTATGTGTGTGTATGAGGGGGGGTCTGTGTGAGTCGTGTGTGTGTGAGGGGGGGTCTGTGTGAGTCGTGTGTGTTACAGGGGGGGTCTGTGTGAGTCGTGTGTGTGAGGGGGGGTCTGTGTGAGTCGTGTGTGTTACAGGGGGGGTCTGTGTGAGTCGTGTGTGTGAGGGGGGGGTCTGTGTGAGTCGTGTGTGTGAGGGGGGGTCTGTGTGAGTCGTGTGTGTTACAGGGGGGGTCTGTGTGAGTCGTGTGCGTTACAGGGGGGGTCTGTGTGAGTCGTGTGTGTGAGGGGGGGTCTGTGTGAATCGTGTGTGTTACAGGGGGGTCTGTGTGAGTCGTGTGTGTGAGGGGGGGGTCTGTGTGAGTCGTGTGTGAGGGGGGGTCTGTGTGAGTCGTGTGTGTTACAGGGGGGGTCTGTGCCAGTCCTGACTGTCCAGCACAATACAACCCTTTCAGGCTCCGGCACGCTCGCCTCCTTCCTCACTGCCACCACTGCCTGCATTGTTTCAACTCTGCCCCCTCTCCAGAGATCCATTCCAGTCCAGGTCTTTATACCAAGCAGGTGCTAAACTAGTTCACTGATCCTGCTCAGGGTCAGTTACCCAATGCAGGACCGGATGGGGACTCAAACCCAGACACAGTGGTTTAAGAGCCCCCTTCACAAGCCCAGGGTCCTGCCTGCTGAACCCCAGGGCTCTCCGTGGGGTTCAGCGGGGTCCCTGTACCTGCACTACAGGACTGCCGCCAAACAACAAAGACTGAGAAATCCAACAAGACTACAGAGGAAACGTACGGAAAGACATTGCTGTGGACTTGGGCATGAATGATATGTCTTATAAAACCTAACAGGATGAACTGATAGCATACAGAATCACGTGGGGTTTGTGCAGCACAGGTTATTACAAGCACATACTTTTTTTATTTCAATTGTAAAGAAACAATGGCCTCACCTGGAGACGCATATCAGAGAAGGAAGTGTGGCAGGTAGAGCGGTCAGGGCTTAGCAATCACAAGAGAGGGGCAGTACATGAACGTGATGCCATTCCTGGCTGCACACACACAGAGTAGACGGTCATTATGGTAAAGGATTTTCGGGAGCCCATTGCTAGCTTCCCAACTTTTAGATACATTACACACGCTGAATGCTTGAAATAAAATATTGGTCACATGGTTTTTATGACAACTGTATCCAGTTGTGTAATTATGTACTGCGTTTTGAAGGCATTACAAGCACGATATTAACGCATCTAGTGTGCAAGAGACTGACTTTTTTTTCAGATGACGGCAGACTCCTGGCTCCTGATTTTTCAAAGATACCCTTCTTAATGAAGCTGGTTGTGAAACCCAGAGCGAGGCGAGGGAGTTTCAAGCGCTCGGAGGACCACCCCGATGGTAAACCATGCGATTTGGACATTTTGGATTTTTGGTTGGTAATAACAGATTTAAGATTAAAAAGCCAGGGTGCTCTTGGGTCTCAATGGAAGCGCATTGCACTTGAAGGCAGACTCACCTTTTGCGGGGGGGACCCCACTGTCATTTCCACGTAGTAGCCCTGCCCCGACTTCCCCCTCAAGTTGTCAATCATCTCCACAAAATTGATGTTCTGCAGAAAGCTGTCCGCGTCTCGAGCCGACCTGGGGACCCTGGCGCGCGGCGGCGGAGGAGCGCCGAATTCCACATCCTGGATACCGTTGCGAAGAGGCACCCGGATACCGACATGCCCGTCTCTCCCGCTACCATAACCAATATTATCATTATCCTTATTATCGGGTTCAAACAACTCCACGACCGTCCAGGAAAGCAGCAGCCACGGCAGAAGCTGAAGATCCATCATTATTATTATTATTATTATTATTATTATTATTATTATTATTAATATTATTATTATTATTATTATTATTAATTGTATACTGAAATGATGTGTGTTTCTTTGGTGTCTGTTAGTTATTTACTAACCCCATAGATCACACGTTTAATGTATTTCACTAAAACACATAGAGATGTACTGGCTGGTGATGAAGACGGTTCCGATGATAAATAACGGTTTATAAATGATTACTAGAGTTCTGCATCCCCAGTTTCAAAATCGATGCATGCCACTTTAGATTAATTATAACAGATACCGCTGGTGATATCAATCTTCATCCGATGCCGTTTCACGGTTATATTTTACCTTGTGTGTGTGTGTGTGTGTGTGTTTTTTTCTAGCAACAAAGCAGAGAAAATCGAAGACATCGTCCCAGTGTTAAAGTCCTGCAAACGGGAATGCGGTCCAGCAGATGTGTCATGCAATGGAGGTCCTGCCTGGTGTTTTCATGGCGTCCTGATACCCCTCATCACAGCCCTCAGTTTGCCATTCCTCCTCCATCCTCCGCATCAGCCTCGCTGCTGCCCGTCCGCCCCGGAGCTGCAGGCGACCTTCCAACAGGAAGACCCCGCTGAGCATGACGGGAATATGAGTTTCTGTGTGTTGTAGTCCCTCCCCGCTATTACTGTGCATCAAACGTATTATATTATATTATATTATATTAACCCACTGAGCGCATTGTCCTCGTTTGAGGGCAGGCTGCCTTGTCTCTTTAACTCGATTGCGATGATAATTGTATCTAATTGTGTTAAACGCAAAAGTCTAAATGTAACGTATCAAATTACATAATACAGCTCGTGTTCCGATTTCTTCTTTTATTTTTTTAAAGAAAAAGTTATTTTGGTGCTTAATGTGTTCATATTAATATCAATATTATTACTGTTGTAATTAATAATGTAGCGCAGTAATAACTATCAGTGTTCTATGATATTAATAACGATAATATTATAACGTTTATAGTGTGACTATATCACTTACATTGTTTCTGTAAAGTGTATTTTAGAAAAGACACAAGAGATAAAGCCAGTGTTATGTCTGCATTTACAGGATATTTCAATATAAAATATAAATAAAGTCTTTCAGGGTAAGAAGAGGATTCGTCCTCCGTGTACACAGACCAAGTTGATTGGTTGTTTTTAAATCATATCTCCCTCATGTCGCATGTCCGCACTCATCAGCAGGTTCAAATCATTATTATTTCATATTATTTTATTTTGTTTTGAAATCACACCTTTTATTTGTATTTATGGAAAGAGCCACCTCCGTTTAAATATGAGAATCACTGTTTTTAAACGAATCCAGTAAAATATCTATTCCCAGACCGCCACAAATAGCCTCTTGTGAAAAAGGTTCAGAGTTTCGCGACACTAAATAAAACTACATTTCCCATGAACCCCACATTTCAACTCTGCAGTGATTGACTTTCCCATCGACCATTAGCAGCTTGCGTCTTCCCGCGGTGACCAATCGCGTGACTGGAAGGCGGCGCCTCTGCTGGTTGCTAAGAGGGAACCCGGAAGCGACCTCGCGTCCCTGGAAGCGGCGTAGGGATTCAGTTTGGTAAGGATGGGCAGAGACAGAGAGATATATAATAATGTAATAATGTTTCGTTTAGTTTAGAACTGTTAAAGGGCTGCCGTTCGAGTGGGCGACAAGTCAGGAGCTTTTATGAGCTGTAAGTCGGGTATGTAACACTTTGACTGTTTTGTTTTGGGAAAGGTAAACTTTACAAGGTAGTATTAATATATATGTTCTGCCGTTTTAATCCGACGCTTTCCACTGTGTCTGTGTGTTGCAGTGCCTAATCTGGGGTATTTCTGTAAAATCCTGGTGAAACATTCGCGTTTCTAATATGATGCGGTCCTCTCCAGTTTTCAAAATAAATGCGGCACATCGTTAGACTGGCCGTACCCAGGAATATTAAACTGTGATTTCCGTGCATCTTGCAAAAATGCAGGTTGGTTGCCTTTTGCCAACAGGTTATTTAACGCATCAAATACTACATTTACATGTCTCGATAAACTCGCAAGCTGTATTGATGTCATCTGATACATGGCATTTACTAGCGGTTCACACACTTCGAGTGAGTTCTCACAAGTGTAGTTAAAGAGAGCAGTTAATAACGGGGAGATGACGGTTAAAGACGCTGCACAGAATGACCGAGCAGCCCGTCGCTGGCTCTTGAGTAGTTGATGCAGTATGGAGACGGGTTAGACACGTCCACACGATACACAGATTGGTTTTGTTTTTATTTTGGTAGGCAGCAGAAGTAAGCATAACAAAACCGAGCAAGACGAGTTGTGTCGTTTGTGTTACAAATTGTACACCCACACAATACAAAACAAACATACCGAGATACACATGGGGTTTAGAAACGCACCATATATCATTGATGCGGTAAACTTTCTGATCACCCTGTAGATACATATAGATATGGGTTTCAACGCTTCAGATAACGCGTGACAGTAAACCGCGAGTTAATCACAAACGTTTTTTTAAATATATGTGTTTTTTTAAAAAGTCAGTTTTAATGGATTCAGTATAGTAATCGCACCAGGATGCGCATCAAACTGTGACTCGAGGAAAGTGTCTCTCCACTGTCTTACACAGGCAACGCAGGGCTTGTCAAACACACACACACACACACACACACACACACACAATACAGTGATGCGCACACACCACACAAGAACACCATAGTGTCACATGCACGCAACAGCACTTCACAAAAACAATGACTGTGGGGCTGGCTTACTAACTGGCTCAACCCAGGGCTGTTCAATGAAATTGCGCTAATACCCGTGTCTGAGATTTACTATTGCAGTAAAGGTGTCTCAAGGGAATGAAAAGTCAGAGGACAACTAGAGAATGACAGTCGAATCATTATTTGCACATGCATTGCGTCTGGCTTCACTGTAATCGCCCCATATACCCTCGCGTGGCAAAGGAGTTAGTTTGCAAGTGAACCACGATTCAAATCACTTGCAAGTGAACTAGCTGTGCCCTCAGCCACATCATTTAGTAGACACAGACAGGCAGCAGTTATAACCTGCGCATGAATTGAACGGTCCTGCTTTCTGTTCACGAAGTTCAATTCATTCAGTCTTGAGTACAGTCGTATTGGGAACCAGCAGGTGAATGGAAATCCCTTTTCCCTCCAGTCTGCTGCTGCTCCCTGCAGGGGGTTGAAGACACCGAGGGCTGAAAGAGGCTTGTGAAATGACAGTGTCCCATCTGCCTTTGAAAGCTACCAGTGGCTTGAGTAACGGGGTGCGTGCGCTTGGGTGGTCCGTGCAGCTGGGGACCCCACATCTCGCACAGCTCCATTAGGACTGCCTTTGGAAAGCGGTCTTCAGGAAGTGCGAGATCACCCATTTTCATAATAGCCTACATACCTGCTACAACTTAGTGTCATAGTAATGTGTTCTGTAATTACCAGCACCGCTGAAACAAGGGAGTCACCAAAGCATGGCCTTCTGCATAGTGAGTAATAATCACGCTGCTGGAAACCAAGATTTATATCAAACCGCTGCCTAAATATTAATAACACCAATAATAATAGCATATTGGGATGTAATTATATGTGATAAACATTGCAATCTCAGCAATACACAACCCTATTGAGAGTGTTATTATTTCACACCGCGTGTGGATCTTTAGCCGATGTAATAGGAGTTTGCTCTTGTCTTGCAGTACCGTCATTGTAACACAAGGAAATGAATGTGCTAGTGAGCTAGTGTACTTAGCTGAAGCTGTGAAGCCTGGGCTGGTGTGAGTCTCGAGCCCTGAGTACCAGGCTCTGCAGTCTCTAATGCTTGTGCTTTTCATCAGTCAGAGCCGCAGCGGGAGAGCAGCCCCAGAGAGATGGATGCAGCAGGAGGACAGATTGGGGATCAGATGATCCTGGAGGAAGAATACGATCCAAATTACATCCCCACGGAGCAAGGTACCGGCCTGGCTTTATCCAAATTACAAATTACATCCCCACGGAGCAAGGTACCGGCCTGGCTTTATCCAAATTCCAAATTACATCCCCACGGAGCAAGGTACCGGCCTGGCTTTATCCAAATTCCAAATTACATCCCCACGGAGCAAGGTACCGGCCTGGCTTTATCCAAATTCCAAATTACATCCCCACGGAGCAAGGTACCGGCCTGGCTTTATCCAAATTACAAATTACATCCCCACGGAGCAAGGTACCGGCCTGGCTTTATCCCAACAAGCCCTGCTGTCAGTTGATTGGTCAGTGTTGTGACGCACTTCCACCCATCCTGCAGCTGGGGCTGGCAGGCAGTGCGGGTCGTCTGAATGAACACGGGACCGCAGTGTCAGGGGCAGCGGGGTCTCCAGCCCGGGTGAGTGCGCACTGGAATTGAGCTCTGTGTTACAGCAGAGGTGCACAGTCCCAGTCCTGGAGCTCCACAGCCCCCCTGTACCCCGTTGCTCACGTATCTTAAATTGCAGAACCGAACCTAGTTACCCTCCTTCCCTTTAATGATCCCTATAAAACGTGGAGCGCTCCGGACCTCGAGGGAGGGCTTGTGCAGCACGGGTTACAGTTTACACATGCTTTCCAAGCGTGAAACTTGTACAGGGATTCCCTAAGCACCCAGCCTGTATCTCACATGGCATCTCGTCTCTGTACAGCGTAGGAATGTTCATTCAAAGTGTTTTTGCACATAGCGTGCACGATGTTGTTCAGTCTCATGCACATTGCAGTAAACCGTCTGTCTCTGATCCCGTCTGCCCTGCCTCTCCAGTGGTGGAGAGGTAACAAGCTCCTCGTGAAACCAGGGATGGATGAAAGCGCTCTGCGATGGGAGTCTTGTTTCCATCCCTGCCTCTCTCTCTCTGTCTCCGTTAGAGATCCGGGACTATGCCAGGGAGGTGGGCATCGACCCTGACAAGGAGCCCGAGCTGATGTGGCTGGCCAGGGAGGGCATTGTGATGCCACTGCCGTCGGAGTGGAAGCCGTGGTAAGAGCTGAACACACCTGGAGACACGCCTGCCGGGCCGCTTCGGGGCAATGTAACCCTTCAGTGGTTTATTATAGAATTAGGAGCCTTCGTGCTCCCCCTACCCCCTAAGAGAAGAACACCCTCACGGTGACTGTATAGCACAGTCCTCCTCCTCTGGCTGCTTGACTCGCACATCACAAAATGGTGAAATATTGAAGAGGCCGTTTATACTGTAAAGCAGGGGTCTCCAGCCCTGGTCCTGGAGAGCCCCTATCCTGCAGGTTTCCTAGGTGTCTTTACATCATCAGTGGCTAAAGGTCTGGAACACCTGTTAATCTTCACTAATTAAGCCAGTGATTGGTTCAACTAAGTAACTGAGAGATAGGTTGTAATTTAAACCAGCAGCCCCAGTAGCTCTCCAGGACCAGGTGGGAGACTGCTGTAAAGAGACTGCTGTAAAGAGACTGCTGTAAAGTACAGCACTCGCCAATGCACTGTCGACATGGCCAAACCTGAAATAACAAACCGACTCGTAAATGATCGAATCCTGAAATAACTGGCTTTGTTTGTGTTGTATCACCCAATATGCAAAACGAAAAGGTTTCAGCCACATTCTCTCTCCCTCCCCTTCTCCCTCTCCTTCTCACTCTCTCCTCCCCCTTTCCCTCCCTCCCCCTCTCCTCTCCCCTATTTCTTACTCCCCTCTCTCCCCCTTCTTCTCTCCCCTCCTCTGTCTCTGCCTCTCTCCCTCCCCTCTCCCCCTCCTCTCCCCTTCTCTCTCCCCCTCCCCCTCTCACTCCCCCTTCCCTCCCTTCCCCCTCCCCTCTCTCCCCTTCTTCTCTCCCCTCCCCTCTCTCTCTCCCCCTCTCCCCTCTATCACTCCCCCTCCCCTCTCCCCCCTCTCTCTCACTCCCCCTCTCCCCCTCCCCTCCCCTCTCTCCTCCTCAGCCAGGACGTGACTGGTGAAGTGTACTACTTTAACTTCACCTCGGGCCAGTCCACCTGGGATCACCCCTGTGACCTGCAGTACCGCAGCCTGGTGGCCTCGGAGAGGGACAAGCTGCAGGCCAAGGGGCTTGGACAGAAAAAGGAGAAGAAGAAGAAGAAAGAGAAGAAGGAGAAGAAAGAGAAAAGAGAGAAAGAGAAGAGAGAGAAAGAGAAAGAGCTGCTCAGACCCCCGGCGGTGAGTATATACAGGGGTGCCTACAATACAATAAACAATACAATACAATACAATACAATACAATACAATACAATACAATACAATACAATACAATACACTACAATACAATACACTACACTACAATACAACACAATACACTACAATACAATGCAATATCATACAATACAATACACTACACTACAATACAACACAATACACTACAATACAATACAATACAATACAATACAATACAATACACTACAATACAATACACTACACTACACTACAACACAATACAATACAATACACTACACTACAATACAACACAATACACTACAATACAATACAATACAATACAATACACTACACTACAATACAATACAATACACTACAATACACTACGCTACAGTAAACAGCACACTACACTACAAAAAAAAATACAAGACAATGAGTCTGTTGTTATGAACATCCATAACTGCAAATTGTTGATGTAACAGGAGCGTTTGCAATGTGAAGATGTCAGGTGATGTGAAGAGGGTCAGGGTCAGGGTCAGGGTCAGGGTCAGGGTTAATGGAGTTCACTGCGTCTCTTTGAGCTTCTCTCTGATGGTGCAGCAGCAGGGCTGCGTGACGTGTCTGTGCTCTTTGTTTAGGAAGCGCAGGTAGAAGCAGGCTGTTGCAGGACGGCTCCCCCTCTCACGCGAGCCAGACAGCAGGACGCAGGGTCTGTAGAGCAGGCAGGGCAGGACCAGGGAGAGCAGCACTGCCAGCCTGCCCTCCTGTCCTTCTCAGCCCCCCTGCCCTCCAGCGTGCCGCCCCCGTTCTCAGGGAAACCCCTCCCTGCCGTCACCGCTGTCGGGAAGACGTTGAAGCCCCTGGCTATCCGGAGGGAGAGCCGAGCCATCCTAGAGGATGCCAAGGAGATCCTGGGAAGGCAGGGGGGGCTAGGGGTAGAGGGAGGGGCCGCTGAAATAATCGAAAACCCAGAAGAGGCTTCAGGGAGCCAGGCTAGGGACTCCTCACCCGGTGTCAAGAAGGTTTCGTTTGCAGGGGCGGCGGAGAAAGAGTTACCCGTCGCCATCGACATCCAGGCCCGTCCGTCGATCACGCTGCCAGCGTTCGATATCCCGGAGGAAGATATTTCAGAGCTGGTCATCCCGGCTGGAGTCGCAGAGGAAGCGTGCTTCCCGGGGGATACGTTCCAGGAAGAGCTGGAGACGTGGGGAATGCATCCACAAGCACAGGAAGAGCCGAAATTCCTGAAAAGGGAGTCCTGCAGTGAGCGGGACAGTGTGGAGGCTGACGAGAGGCTGGGAGTCTGCACCTCTGAGAGCTACTTCTTCAGCAGGCATTGCGAAGTGGTGATACTGGAAACCAGTCTGAGTGACGAGCTTAACGCAGGAGCAGAGGAGACCACGAGGGGGGAGGGAGAGCAGGGGGGCAGGGGAGGGGAGAGGCTCACCCAGAAATCACAGCCGACAGAGGAAAGAACAGAAAGCAGAGTCGCCAAGGAGAGTCTGAGAGGGGGGGTGGGGTCCCGTGAGCTCAGTGGAAAGGAGGTTGGGTTGGGTGAGTCTGCAAGGTGTTGGGAGACCTCAGAAGATGCCTTTCAGAGTCGCGCCGAGTGGGTCGGATATCTGGATAGGGGAGGAGAAGAGGAGGAAGGATCTAGGAATGAGAGCAAGACCCCGAAGCAGAGCGGCTCTGTGAGGATCCGAGAGCTCGCAGCAGCGCCCCCCAGTGTCCATGTCTGCGATTGCACTGCGGGTGTGTCCTCCACAGTCCCAGGGGCTGGCTTGAGTCCGGGGGGTGTGGGAGAGAAGGAGGAGGAGGACGAGGGTTCAGACGAAGCTCCAGTGAAGCGGGAAGGGATGGAGGAATGGGAGGAGACAGCGTCAGCGTACGAAGCCTCAAGCACAGCCGTTAGCTCAGCCGCCAGCCACCTCATCTCCCACATCCTGGGGGACCAGCACTGCGACTGGGAAGAAGCGGAATCGACCTCCTGCTGCATCCCCCTACCCCCACCAGCCCTGTCAGCCACAGCTAGCAAGACCGACTCTGAGGACCAGGCGCTGTGCTGGGAGATCCTCACGAAAGTGCGTCGGTCCAGGGAGGGCAGAGGCAGCGAGGCAGGGGCTTCTCCATTCACCCTGGAGGATAGGCCAGGGTTGGAGAGCGTGGGAGAGGCAGTGAGAAGACAGGGTGTAGGGCAAGGCGGTGCTGTAGAGATGGGCAGGGTGTGGGGCGTCCCCAGAGGTCAGCACAGTGACAGTGGGAGGATCGACATGAGGCAGGGACAGGCGGACAGGCTGGAGATGCAGCAGAGCCCAGGCAGTGTACAGGTAGGGAGAGCCAGCGCAAGGGTTAGCACTCAGCACTGTAAGGAGGCTTGGGTTAATTGGGACTGTATGTAGGTCCTCTTTCATATCTCCTATGACATGCTTTTTTTATTTTGAGTGTCTGTCCGCCATTCACTTTTGCAACAGGGTTACAAATTGAGTTATAATCGCAGCTATAAAGTGAAATCTGAATTTAACAGCAGTTACTAAGGGACTTGTGTATGCTGTACAGAAAGACAGGCAGACTAAATGAACTGTGAGGAGTTGGCAGCTGTGGGTACAGGGATTAAGAGGAGGGGGGAGTTTTCTTTGTCCCAGACAGGAGCACAGCCTCTAACTGCCCCTCTCTGTCCTTTATCGGGCCCCTCAGCCAGTGATGTCAGCGCTGGCCCCTGTGCAGGCTCCTCTGGGGTCCCTGGCTCCGCTCCGTGGCCTGCTGGACTCTTCGGGGTCCACGCTGCGTGGATCCGTGGGCAGCTCGGGAGGGCTGGAGCCCCTGCGATCGTCGTGCGGGGTGAGTGCTGACTCTACTAAACACACCCAATAAAAAGAGCAGTCTTTTTATAACTTGTTTCTTATGTGTTTTATTATTGGCATTGGTGTTTCTTTTTTGTTTCAGAAAAAAATGAATTGCAGTAAAAAGCTTAACCCTTTGTGTGAAAAGAAAATGATAATAATTATAAAATCTCTCTCCCTCTGTCTCTCCCTATCCCCTTCTCTTTCCACCCCTCTCCCCCTCTCCCTCTGCCCCAGCTCCCCCGGTCGGGGCTGGACTCCAGTCTGCTGGGAGTGAGGCCGGAGGAGAAGGTTTCCCTGTCGCTGCTCGGGTTTGAGGAAGAGGAGGACAGAGTCTCTGAGGGAGAGGTAGATTTCGCATGCAGTTCTGCAGCATTGAGAAGCGCTTGCACCCCGTGTTAGTAACTTCCCTCTCCCCTCACCCTTCTCTTCTCTCAGAGTCCGCGTGGGACGGCCCGGCTGCTGCAGAACTTGCACATGGACATAGGATCCCTGGGAGCCGGGTTCGAGTACGAGGTACAGCGCTGAGAGAGGGATACACGACAACTATCACACACACTGTCACACACACACACACACACACACAGTGCTACACACACAGTGCTACACACACACACACACACACAGTGCTACACACACACACACACTGTCAGACACACACACACACAGTGCTACACACACACTGTCAGACACACACACACACAGTGCTACACACACACTGTCAGACACACACACAGTGCTACACACACAGTGCTACACACACACACACACACAGTGCTACACACACACACACACACTGTCAGACACACACACACACAGTGCTACACACACACTGTCAGACACACACACAGTGCTACACACACAGTGCTACACACACACACACAGTGCTACACACACACACACACTGTCAGACACACACACACACACAGTGCTACACACACACTGTCAGACACACACACACAGTGCTACACACACACTGTCAGACACACACACAATGCTACACACACTGTCTCACACACACACACACAGTCGCACACTGTCACACACACTCATTATTATTAATATTATTATTATTATTATTATTATTATTGATTGTTCTATGGGTAATACAAAGTAAAAACAGAAAACAGTAATATGTTCACCAATATGAATGAGCCCCGGGGCAAAATTATTATTTATTGATTTATTGATTTATTTATTGATTTATTGATTTATTGATTTATTGATTTATTTATTGATTGATTTATTTATTTGTTGTTTTTCTTTTTACAAATCATGTTTTTTTTTAAACTTTAATATAAAGATGTGTGTGTGTGTTTTTTTTTTAAGAAGTTCATGTGTTCATAGAGTGTCCACTGGGTGGCAGTGTGCGCTGCTGGCACAGTGCAGGACTGCCCCCCCCCCCCCTGCTCTGAGAGTCAGCTGCCTGTCTGGTCAGGGGAGGCTGCATTACCAGAGTCAGCATTACCAGGGTCAGAGGCAGCCTAGGGGCATGGCTGCTCACCACTGTCCTCCAGACATTCAGGCTGCAGAGCGGTGCGTTTCACTAACCTGTCAGCGTTCTCGCTGTCACGTGTCGCTGTCTGGAGGAGAATCTGCACTCTGATAAGCGCGTGACTTGCTTCGTGCTCCCCATCTGTGTTACAACAGCCCCCCTCCGAGGGCTTTGCTAGAGTGACACCCACGCAATCCCACAGACAGGACAGGGCAGGCAGGGGCTGCGTTATAACTGACTGGAGCTGAGACATGGAGAGAGGGCTGGAGTCGAGGCAGAGGCAGCGGGTCTCCCTGTGAAGCGTTCGGACAGAGAGCCGGTTGGGGTTGGGAGTGAGTGTGACCCTGACCCCTCCTCTGTCCAGGACAGTGAGAGCGCAGGGACGCCCCCCCAGAGTGCCCCCCCGGAGGAGCAGACTGAGCCAGAGCTGCAGGACCTGCGCGCCTCTGAGGACGAAGAGGGGGACAGCCTGCGAGAGGTGACCCCCGACTCCTGCATGCTGTAGTGCTGT
Source organism: Acipenser ruthenus (assembly GCF_902713425.1). Classification (NCBI taxonomy): domain Eukaryota; kingdom Metazoa; phylum Chordata; class Actinopteri; order Acipenseriformes; family Acipenseridae; genus Acipenser; species Acipenser ruthenus. The sequence goes on along the minus strand of NC_081227.1, from coordinate 7,285,712 downwards.
GCTGAAGCCTGGCTCCCCTGCCTTGCACTCCACCCTCCCTGCGCTAATCTGAATTACAAGCCCTGCACGCCTCTGGTTTTGGAGCCTGTGTGTGCCCTTCTAAACGTTTCCTAGGGTATGCCAGGGTGGAGATCAGCTGAGTGTGCAGACGCAGGGCAGGGTGAACTGCAGAGCGCAAACACAGACCGCACACGGGGACACTGTGAAACTGCTGTGCCATTTTTGCCATGGTAAACCTTTCTAAGGATCCCTACCCTTTGAAAAATGGTGCACATTGCAGTATGTTGGTTATTTAAACAGATCAATACAGTATGCTGAAACTCCTGGCTGCTGCACTAGTTCGTTTGCTTTTCTAGAGGCTTGCTTGCCTGTGAGTTTAGTATGAGCTTGCTGTGGGTCATGCGTTTTCCTCTAACACTGTACAGCACATGGCAGGTCAAATAAACACAATCGATTTCTCTAGGCCCTATTCACAAAGCTTTAACTCTGGAGGGTTTTAAAGAACACCGTTTTTCAGAGTGAATAAAATACAGGTCTGTATTCACTGCCAAGATTGGTACTGGCTTCTTGAACAAAGTCTGTGAAAGTGTAATGAATATCAGGCTGCAGTAGTATTTTATTTGTGTTCTTTAAGTAGTACCTGGTTTCAAGTTGTGTGAGTAGCGCCTGTTACAGTCAGAGGAACAAACCTCTGGAATGGGACACCGTATCTAAGCTAACGTATCACTTTATTTTGCTGTGCTGTGCTGCCAGGTCCTGTAGATTGTTTGGCATGGATTCAGTAGCTGTAGTGTGTGTAGGGCTGGTCAGAAGTGCACTGCTTTTGCACTCAAATGAAGCTGATTTTATAAAGTTATAACGTTTCTAAAAGTGATCATGCATCATTTAGTTTTCCAAATTACCGCGCACCAGCGACCCCTGTGGTCTGGCCGGGCGCCTGCGGGCTTGCCTGTAAGCTGCCCAGAGCTGCGTTGTCCTCTGACGCTGTAGCTCTGAGGTGGCTGCACGGTAAGTCTGCAGTGTGTTTAAAAGCGGTCAGCTGACGGCACATGCTTCGGAGGACAGCATGTGTTCATCTTCGCCCCTCCTGAGTCAGCGAGGGGGTGGTAGCGGTGAGCTGAGCCGAAAATACAATTGGACATTTCAAATTGGGAGAAAAAATCAATTGCCGATTACTAAATTAAAAAAAAAAAAAAAGATTATCATTAGAAATGTGCGATCACCATTAAAGTAATGAAGTGTAGCCTGTGTTATTTATATCATTGACAATTATTAAATACTCAACAGTGCTAAATGTAGAAATGCTAAAACAAATGAAGCCAGTTGGTAAACTGTGTATTGTGTATAAATGTAGCCATGCTGCACAAACCCCTTGTCTTTGTTCTCCTTGGTTTCGCTGCCTCTGCTGGACTGAAGGGATCTCTGAAGGCTAACCCCTGCTCAGTAGCTGGGAGCCAAGCTTCCACCCCAGACTGCCTCAGCGATGGGGTCTGCCCTCCCACCCCTGACAAAACAGGGCCAGGCAGCGAGAGATCGCCCCCTGCAGGCTTGGAGGACAGAGACACGGGCAGCGAGGTAGAGGAGGAAGAGGAGGCGGAAGGGAACCCCGAGACTGGAGGCCCTGGAGAAAAGGAGAGCCCCCTGTCCAAAGTGGCTGGAGAAATGAGTGTGGATTCTGGGGAGGTGAAAGAGAGAGGTCCGCCTCAAGACAGAAAGAAACCCTCTCTTTCCAAAGCTATGTGGGGGGCCAGGAGGAGTGAAGGGGGTCCCATGGATTCTATACTAGAGGAGACGGGGGAGAGCCAGGAGATGAGATCGGAGCCAGACCAGGAGGGAGAGGACAGCCCGGAGGTGTCTGAACAGGAGAAGCCAGACAGAGGAAGTGTCGAGATGGAAGGGGCTGGGGAGGGAGAGGGAGAGAAGGAAGAAACCAGCAGCGTCTCCCACTCTGATTGTGGGGAGTCAGAGGAGCTGATTATAGAGAGAGGAGGGGGCAGGAGCACCTCCAAGGAGCCTGGGACTGTCCCCCTGATAACCCAGCCCGAAGAGGTAGGGTGTGTGTACCCCAACACTGCCCTCATTCTGCACCCCGTCCCTCCTCCCTGACACTGCTTCGCTCGTAGGAGGGCAGTAGCGATGGCTCATGTCGTCTGCGCTGCATGTGTTGTGAAGTGTTGTAGCGGCTCCGAGCCGGGCTGGTAATTAAACTCCCATTGAATTGCTGTTTCTGGCGCATGTCATTTTACTGTGAGTTTTACTAGCTCTTTAGGGTGAGGATGATAACGTGCATCAAAGTGCCGGTCACATGTGTTTGGGGGTAGGGGGGTTTGTCTGAGCTTTGCACACTGATATCCAGCCTCCCCCCCAGTCCTGTATGAAGGGAGAAGTCTGTTTATGTGGTAATGTCTCTACCTCTCTATCCTTCTGTCTCCTTCCTCTCTCCCTTCCTCTCTCTCTCTCTCCAGGATTCCGAGGCCAGTGAACACATCAAGGAGCTGCGGGTCTCCCTGCACTCTGATGAGGAGGAGTCCAGAAAACACAAGGTACTCCCTGCTCTCACTCCCCTGCACTCACTCCCGTGCTCTCATTCCTCCGCTCTCAGTCCCCCGCTCTCACTCCCCCGCTCTCACTCTCCCTCTCTCACTCTGTGCTCTCACTCCCCCGCTCTCGCTCCCCTGCTCTCACTCCCCTGCTCTCACTCCCCCTGCTCTCACTCCCCGCTCTCACTCCCCCTCTCACTCCCTGCCCTCACTCCTGTGCTCTCACTCCCTGCCCTCACTCCTGTGCTCTCACTCCCCAGCACATTGACTCACTCCCCGCTCTCACTCCCCTGCTGTTTTTTCTTTCTAGGATCCTGTGTTTGGATCCTGCATTTCGGAGCAGGTCCTGGATGTGGAGGCCCTTTCCCCAGCCCTGCAGAGCCCCAAATCAGAGGTAAGAATTAAACAACATTTCAACTCCAGAGGTTCTGATAAACCTTCTACTAGCTGAGGGGTTGTGAGTGTGAGTGTGTGTGTCTGTGTGTGGGGGGGGGTCAGTGTGTGAATGGGTTTGTTTGTGTGTGTGTGTGTCTGTGTGTGGGGGGGGGTCAGTGTGTGAATGGGTTTGTGTGTGTGTGTGTGTCTGTGTGTGTGGGGGGGTCAGTGTGTGAATGGGTTTGTGTGTGTGTGTGTGGGGGGGGGTCAGTGTGTGAATGGGTTTGTGTGTGTGTGTGTCTGTGTGTGGGGGGGGGTCAGTGTGTGAATGGGTTTGTGTGTGTGTGTGTCTGTGTGTGTGGGGGGTCAGTGTGTGAATGGGTTTGTGTGTGTGTGTGTCTGTGTGTGTGGGGGGGTCAGTGTGTGAATGGGTTTGTGTGTGTGTGTGTGGGGGGGGGTCAGTGTGTGAATGGGTTTGTGTGTGCTGTCTTCTGTCCACTACATTACCTTTACAAGTAGTACTGGTGAGAGAAACAGACTGGGAGCCAAGGAGAGCTCGGGTTTGAACGTGAAGGGACGACCGCAGGGCTGCGATGAGCGACCGCAGAGTACAGATTGCTTGACGCCCCTGTCCCTACAGGAAAAGGACTCTGTGGAAGACAGGAAAGAGGAGAGTGTGAAAGCACAGGAAGAGGAGGAGAGGAGGAAGAGAGCCGAGGCTGCGGAAAGGTAAACCAGTACACACCACACTCGTGTGGCACGGAAATGCTGGTCTAATTTGATAACTCATTGTAGAAAGTTTTTGGGCAGGCGGGGGGCGGGGTTCTGCTTTTAGATGCAGGGGAAAGAGGTTGGGTTGGAGGAGATTGGCAGGGTCAATCTCAAAGGGTTTGTCCTGGGAACACAGAGCAACCCTCCAGACAGGCTGACTGCGTTTCTAACATAAGATAAATATTGAAAGAAAAATGACTGAAGCCTTGCGGGTCTGATCGACAAAGTGCAGCTCACCGGGCTGAGCGAAGTTGAGCAGGTTTGACAGCAAATACAGGTTCTGCTTTGCATCCTTCTTCTGTTTCCACACAATGTGAGTACAATGCAGCTCTGCACACAGCCATTGTGAGAGGGTCGCCTGTTTTGCAGGCGTTGTCTCTGTAGCCGTGGTGCGCTGCACACACACACACACACACACACACACACACACACACACACTCTCTGATTCTGTCTCTGCAAAGCCATGTAGAAGAGAAGCCCCGGGTGGAGGAGAGGGAAGGGAGGGAGGAAGGCAGCCCCGTTAGGAGAGCTGTTCCTGGCCCCGGTGAGGAAGGTGCCAGCCCCTCCAGGGATGATGATGAGAAGGTGGAAGTGTTTCACAAGCCGGAGCAGCACCTGGAGTAAGGCTCCTCCACACACAGCACACAGTGCCCTCTTTACTGCTGTGCAGAGGAGTGCATCCCACAGACTCTGGGACAGAACCCTGTTTTGATAAGACCTGCTTACTTATTTTACATCCGATGTATTATTTGTGCCTCCGCTGGTACGGTGTAGCTGAGGAGTCAGGGCAGTGTGTGGAACGTATTCATGTCAAAATGTAAATCAGTTGCTGATGGATACGGGCTGACTTGCAGAGGCATCGTTGGGAGAAGCTCTCGCGTGGCTTCACAGAGCTGCAGAGTTTCGACTGCCCGTTTCTCTTGGAACAGCCGATGAGAAGAGGAGGCGGTTCAGAAATGTACAGTGCATGTCAAAGGCGTGTGCTGAATTTCATCTGCTCATAAATCCTGAGCGGGTTTCAGCCTGTCCTGGTCCTGTCCGGTATGTGCATGTGGGCTGCAGTCCCTGTAGTGCTGGTCATGTGACTGCATTGTCAATCTCAAGTGGTTTGCTTCCATTGCGTTTTAGATTACCAGACGGTACGTGATGTGGTTTCTGTCTGTTAGTAGTAAATTAGCTTCTGCTACCGCAGTGTTGTTCGGATACCTTGTTACTCCACCTGTTGGGGCTCCAAAGCGCATTTATTTTTCAATGTTGTAACTCTGTCTCTCTCTGTTCTGCTGCCCCAGGCGCAAGAGGCAGGATGAAGAGCGTAAGAAGCAGGAGAAAAGCACTCCTGACCCTCTGGAAGAGCCGAAGCAGCAAGCTAAACCAGGCAGAGGCCTGGAGGAGAGGCAGGAGGAGGCAGACAGAGGCGGGAGGCTGCAGCGCTCGTATGGAGAGCGCAGGCCAGGTGTGGAGAGAGGAACGGCTCGGGACTCTTCTCAAGACTCGGTGGAGGAGCAGAGTCAGGAGACGGAGAGGCAGCTGGAGGCAGAGCGAGGCAGAGCCCTGCAGGAGAGGCAGGAGAGGCTGAGGGGGCTCCGAGAGGAGATGGGGAGAGAGGAGGAGGAGCAGGCACGAGTCCTACATCAGGAGAAGGAACACAAACTCAGGTACCCAGCTCAGGAACCGCTTACAAGAGAACATGTCAGAGAGTTTACGAACGACAGGAGACCATTCCTCCCATCAGCATCCCAGTGATCCGGCATCAACGCCATGGCTTGGTAACCCATTCCATACCCTCCCCACTCTCTGTGAGAAGAAGCGTCTCCTGCACGTCTTACCCGCAGTGGTAGGCCTGGGTTAAAAAGAGCAAACTGTATTTATGGTGAAGGACTCCTGTAGAGATTGTGTTAAGATCACTGTGGCTTGTGACTGTGTTTCACTGTGTCTGTGTGTGCTTCTCCCGCAGGGCGCTGAGAGAGACGCTGAGAGAGGAAACAGAGGAAGAGGAGGAGAAACTGAGGGAGGAGGAGAAGGAGAGGCTGCAGAGGCTGCGGGTTCAAATCAGAGCAGAGACTGAGGAGGAGGAGAGGAAACTCAGGTCAGCGCCTGTGAAACAGGGCAGTGTTGATGACCCAAAGCAGTGGCACATCTTAAAGCATTTCTGTTTAAACCTGCTGTATCACTGACTGTCTCAACAGGGCGTCCCATAAGTCAGACAGCACAGGAAACATCAGATTCTGCAGGTTTAATATGATCTCTGTTAAATCAAGTGACCACAAACCCTGTTACTATCTGCACTTCCACACATCAATCTGAATTCGTTCCTCTTTGCTGAAAGGCATTTCACACATGAAATAGAGAGACAGCCAGTATTAAAAACTATGTGTTTGATGCCTGACTTAGGGGGCACCCTCCCTGTATTCAGTGATGCTGATAAGACCAGCCAGGCTGGAGGAAAGCAACAGCGGGATCAATAGTGATTGTACGAAATAAACATGTCATTTTTTAAAGATATCTGGTATGACACTCAGTTAAAGAAATGTCTGTTTGAAGGCTCTGCTTTCAGATTACCAGATGTCTCAAATCCATGTTTGCGATTTATCTTTCAAACCTGCATAGTGAACCGCAGTGCGCAACAGGTGAGATCTGTGAAAGGGTTTCGTTAGCTGCTGCCACTTCAGGGCAGAGAGGCGATTGGAGATTGATACCTGTTATTGAATTCCTGCCAGGGAGGAGAAGGAGTCTGTCCTGCAGGATCTGAGGGGCTCTCTGGAGGCAGCGAGGGCCTCCGAGTCGAGGGAGCTGGAGGCCAAGAGGAGGGAGCTGCAGGACTCCCTGAGGAAGGAGGTGGAGGAGGCGGTGAATGAGGAGAGGCGCTGGCTGGAGGCTGAGAGAGAGAGGCAGCTGGAGCAACTGAGGAGCACTCACGAGAAGCAGAGGAAAGAGGTAGGAGCAGGGAGGGGACAGAGGGGGCTGCTGTAAAAGAGATGGCATCCTCTCTCATTGTGGTCAGTCTGTTAACACTGGTTGCAGAGTGAAAGGGTGGGGGGTCTTATCCCAGAAACAGGCTGACTGTGTCCCTGTTCCTGCTCTCCACAGGAGCTCCAGGCTTTGGAGAAGCAGCATTCCCAGGAGCTGCAGCAGCTGAGGGAGACGGCCCAGGAGAAGCACAGCAAGGTAGGAGAGAGGGGAGGGGAAGAGGGCTCAAAACCAGACTGGAACAGCTCTGTAGCTCAGGGGAGGCCAACCCTGCTCCTGGAGATCGAGTCGCAGGGCGTCTGCTTTTCGTTCTCAGTTACTTCATTGAACCCAATCGCCTTCTTAATTGGTCAACACTGATATTTATCCCAGGTCTGTAGACATTGATTTGAAGATACCCAGGAACCCTGCTGGTTTGTGGCTCTCCAGGACCAGGGTTGGCCCCCCTGCTGTAGCTCAACTGGATCAGAACAAAGTGCGTGACTGAGGAGGGAATGGAAAAGTTCAAAATGAAAACAAGATGAAAAAATCTACAGCTGTGGCCAAATGTTTTGCATCACCCTGGAATGCTCTCATTTTACTGTAATGCAAAGACTGGTCCAAAGATGACTGGGTCAAAGTCATGTTCTCTGAGGCGTCCCATTTTGTAGCTTCTTTGATTACATGTTGTTAATTAAAGATCTAAATTATGTTCATTATAAAAAAATGTAGGTGAGTTGAGAAGATGTCGTGGAGTGAAAGCTTGGATTTGAGCAGTTTCATGTGTGCTGTGAACTCCACCCTCACACTGAAGCCCGCTGCTGTACTGTGCAGTATGTGTAGTAAAACTGAAGCAATCTCACGCTGACAGACCCTTCAGAACTGGGCTGTACTGTGCAGTATGTGCAGTAAAACTGAAGCAATCTCACGCTGACAGACCCTTCAGAACTGGGCTGTGGTGTGCAGGATGTGTAGTAAAACTGAAGCAATCTCACGCTGACAGACCCTTCAGAACTGGGCTGTACTGTGCAGTATGTGCAGTAAAACTGAAGCAATCTCATGCTGACAGACCCTTCAGAACTGGGCCGTGCTGTGCAGTATGTGCAGTAAAACTGAAGCAATCTCACGCTGACAGACCCTTCAGAATTGGGCTGTGCTTGTTTCATAGCTGCTCCTCCTCTCCCGCCTCCCCTCCCAGGTGATCAGCAGCCTGCAGAAGCAAATCTCAGAGGCTCAGAGCAGCGAGGAGGAGCAGCTACAGGGAGACCTGCTAAAGGCTCAGCAGAAAATACAGCAAGCGGCCGAGTACAAGAGGGAGGTGAGTGAACTGCAGAGACACACACTGATAGAGAGAGGTGAGTGAACTGCAGAGACACACACTGATAGAGAGAGGTGAGTGAACTACAGAGACACACACACTGATAGAGAGAGGTGAGTGAACTACAGAGACACACACACTGATAGAGAGAGGTGAGTGAACTACAGAGACACACACACTGATAGAGAGAGGTGAGTGAACTACAGAGACACATACACTGATAGAGACAGGTGAGTGAACTACAGAGACACACACTGATAGAGAGAGGTGAGTGAACTACAGAGACACACACTGATAGAGAGAGGTGAGTGAACTACAGAGACACATACACTGATAGAGAGAGGTGAGTGAACTACAGAGACACACACACTGATAGAGAGAGGTGAGTGAACTACAGAGACACATACACTGATAGAGAGGTGAGTGAACTACAGAGACACATACACTGATAGAGAGAGGTGAGTGAACTGCAGAGACACACACTGATAGAGAGAGGTGAGTGAACTACAGAGACACACACTGATAGAGAGAGGTGAGTGAACTACAGAGACACATACACTGATAGAGAGAGGTGAGTGAACTACAGAGACACACACACACAGTGACGTACAGACACATACACTGATAGAGAGAGGTGAGTGAACTACAGAGACACACACACTGATAGAGAGAGGTGAGTGAACTACAGAGACACATACACTGATAGAGAGAGGTGAGTGAACTACAGAGACACATACACTGATAGAGAGAGGTGAGTGAACTACAGAGACACACACACACAGTGACGTACAGACACACAGAGACACACATACAGACACACAGACACACACACAGACATGGATAAATACACTGATAGAGACACACAGACACATACAAACACATACAGACACACACACACACATACACACACACACACACACACACAGACACACATACAGACACACACACAGACATAGATAAATACACTGATAGAGACACACACACACTGACACAGAGAGACACCCAGCCCGCAGTCACGTAGCCTGTGGGTCTCTCCCCCCAGCTGAGTGACCTGCTGCGTGACAAGAGGCAGGAAGTGGAACGGGATCACGAGAGGAAGCTGGAGGCGCTGAAGGAGGAGCAGAGAGCCGTGCTGGAGCAGATCAGAGAGGAGCAGCTGGAGGAGGTGAGTGAGTGAGAGCAGAGATACTGAGCCGCGTGTGTGTGTTCGGGGGCTCTGTTTCCCTGGAGAGGAGCTGGTTTGTCCTCTCTGTGTGTATCTCGTGTGTTCAGGGGCTCTGTTTCCCTGGAGAGGAGCTGGTTTGTCCTCTCTGTGTGTATCTCGTGTGTTCGGGGGCTCTGTTTCCCTGGAGAGGAGCTGGTTTGTCCTCTCTGTGTGTATCTCGTGTGTTTGGGGGCTCTGTTTCCCAGGAGAGGAGCTGGTTTGTCCTCTCTGTGTGTATCTCGTGTGTTCGGGGGCTCTGTTTCCCTGGAGAGGAGCTGGTTTGTCCTCTCTGTGTGTATCTCGTGTGTTCGGGGGCTCTGTTTCCCAGGAGAGGAGCTGGTTTGTCCTCTCTGTGTGTATCTCGTGTGTTCGGGGGCTCTGTTTCCCTGGAGAGGAGCTGGTTTGTCCTCTCTGTGTGTATCTCGTGTGTTCGGAGGCTCTGTTTCCCTGGAGAGGAGCTGGTTTGTCCTCTCTGTGTGTATCTCGTGTGTTCAGGGGCTCTGTTTCCCTGCAGGAAAGGAAGCAGAGGGCCAGGCTGCTCAGCACTCTGCAGGAGGAGAGAGAGAGACTGCTGGGGGCTCACGAGAGAGAGCTGTCTGAGCTGAGGGCTGAGTTGGAGGGGAGGCTGCAGGACACACGGCACGCTCACAGCCAGAAGGTGCTTCTATACAACACAGTTAGACACGTAGCAATTGGAAATCTATACCAATAGGTATGGGAATAGTGACCATCATCTTTGGCTAATTCCGCCAGGGTTAGATTGAGCTGATTGAAACAGGAACCCGTACTGCCATTCATATTAAAATATCTTATCCCGAGTGAACCGCTGTGCGATTCATTGCCAGTCCTCTCCCATTCCCCGACAGGAGGCTAAACTACAAGACCTGGGGGATGAGCTGGAGCTGAGGGCCAGGGAGCTGAAGGCAAGGAGCACCCAGCTGCAGGCACAGGTACCAGGGGCTTTACAGTGAGCTGACAGAGGGAGGCATGAGGGCAGGGGGCTGTGCTGGAGCGCTCTTCTGTGTGTTTCATACAGTGTGGTGAACTCTCTCCACTAGCTGCCCGAGTCAAGCAACATCAAAATCCATTCTGTCTGCTTTTTCAATGGAGCCGTACTCTTCTAGCACAGCAGACAGAGTGTGCTGATCTCTAAGGCTGGAGACTGGGGTTTGATCCTCAGGTAGATCCTTAAATACCAAGCCATGCTGTTGATGCTGAATCACTGGGATCCTTAAAGACCTGGCTGGACAGTTTTGAGATGAACCAGCACTGGTGAGCTGAGTGACCTCTCGTTGGGGTATTTCATTAGGGGGCTACTTAAAATGTTTCCCGGGTAGGTTATAGAATAAAATTAAGATTGCACTGACCTGTTTAAACATTAAATACAATATTAAGTAGATAATAAAGTCAGCACTCACATATATAACATTTTGACTTCAGTGACGGTTAAACGTGTGTGACGCATATCTGATTATTTCATTTTGGTCCGTTCCAACCCTTGTCCGTTTTTCAGGAAACACAAAAAAGATGTCAAAAAATTCATAGCTGTGTTTCAAAATAAATAGGCTTCCATTTATATGTACTGTAGTTGTTTACAGTATTGTATTTTCAACATTATTTTAATTCAGAACGATATGAAAATATCACTTACCGAAAGAGACGACTGTGGACACGTGGGCTGTACAGAACGTTCTTATAGATGTGGTGCCTATTCATTGGTAGCAGTGTGTCAAATTCCACGTTACGATCCAATAGCAAAATAAATCCCAGAGTATCTGAAACTGTTTAAAGTGTTTCAGGTTCCCGTAGCTGGAGTCGCTCCTCTCGTTAGTTTATTTGTGGCTGCGTTTTCGTCAGGTAGAACTCTCTGAAGCTCTGTGTAACCCAGAGAGTGTCCCGCAGCCCTGTAGCACGCCGCGGACAGTCTGTCCTGACACACAGCCATGTGCGTGGATTGATTCACACATGCAAGGAGAGTTAAAGTTAAAAAAAACGTGCTGTGACGGATAATCAGATACATTTTAACATGGAAGAGATGGGCTTGGTTGGAATTGTAAGGCAATGCTTTGCCAATACAGATGTGGAAATCAATTAGAAACAGTCCTGAAACCCTCAAGGGCTTCTGGGATTCTTTAAGAAAGGCCGTCTGCAGCACGTTCGTTGTCGTGTGTCCCATCCAGGAATTTATTTTATTAATACCGAGTCAAAAGAAAGAAAGCGTGCCAATTCGGGTCTAAAATTCTAGCTGCGTTTCAAAAGTAAGGGATAAAATAATAGAAGCCTATCTACAGAATTAAGATCTGCAGTTTGCGTCTCTTGCGGTGTGCAGTAGTTCATTTAAATCCATAGTTTTTTATTTTATTTTTGATCTCCGTACTAGTCCGGTATGCATTGGCCCCTTAGGAAGTGAATTTCGCGGTGACCCCTTCATTTTCCTGCTGCTTGCTTTTTAAACGCAGTTAGAGTTTTAAGTAGGTCCCTAATTATGATGTGACTTGCCCAGTAAACCTCCCTGCTCTGCTCCCTGTGTGCAGGAGGAAGCTTTGAGGAGAAGGAGGGAGCAGCTGCAGGAGGAAGAGGAGCAGGCAGAGCGGCACAGAGAGGTATGAGACATGCACGCATCCCTCCATCCATCACGCTGCACTAAAACACTCACAACGCCTGCGTCTTGTGTGCGTCTGTCCCCTGCAGAAAGCCCTAGCAGCAGCAGCAGCAGCAGCAGCCACGGTGGACTCCAGCCGTGTGGAAGAGCACTCGCTGCAGGACTCCATTCGGCAATCCCGTCGGGAGCTGGAGAGGCTGCAGGGAGAGAGGGAGAGCCTGGAGACAGAGGTGCAGGGGCTGCAGCGCCAGAGCCAGAGACTGCAGAGGAGAGTCAGGTAACACAGACACACTGCACCCCGTCAATACACTGCAGAGACACTGCACCCATCAATACACTGCAGAGACACTGCACCCGTCAATACACTGCACCCATCAATACACTGCACCCCATCAATACACTGCACCCCGTCAATACACTGCAGAGACACTGCACCCATCAATACACTGCACCCCATCAATACACTGCAGAGACACTGCACCCCGTCAATACACTGCACCCCGTCAATACACTGCGCCCCATCAATACACTGCGCCCATCAATACACTGCACCCCATCAATACACTGCACCCCGTCAATACACTGCAGCGACACTGCACCCATCAATACACTGCACCCCATCAATACACTGCACCCCATCAATACACTGCACCCCGTCAATACACTGCAGCTACACTGCACCCCGTCAATACACTGCACCCCGTCAATACACTGCACCCATCAATACACTGCACCCCGTCAATACACTGCAGAGACACTGCACCCATCAATACCAGATGAGATCCTCCCAATAGTACTCAAAGAAATGAAAGAAGTTATTTACAAACCGCTAACCAAGATCATGCAACAGTCTCTTGACACAGGGGTTGTATCGACAGACTGGAAAATAGCAAACGTAATACCGATCCACAAAAAGGGAGACAAAACCGAACCAGGTAACTACAGACCAATAAGCCTGACTTCTATTATATGTAAACTTATGGAAACTATAATAAGATCCAAAATGGAAAATTACCTATATGGTAACAATATCCTGGGATACAGCCAGCATGGTTTTAGGAAAGGGAGATCATGTCTAACTAACCTGCTTGACTTTTTTGAGGATGCAACATTGAAAATGGATAATTGCAAAGCATACGACTTGGTCTATTTAGATTTCCAAAAAGCTTTTGACAAAGTCCCGCATAAAAGATTAATTCTCAAACTGAACGCAGTAGGGATTCAAGGAAATGCATGCAGATGGATTAGGGAGTGGTTAACATGTAGAAAACAGAAAGTACTGATTAGAGGAGAAACCTCAAAATGGAGTGAGGTAACCAGTGGTGTACCACAGGGATCAGTATTAGGTCCTCTGCTATTCCTAATCTACATTAATGATTTAGATTCTGGTATAGTAAGCAAACTCGTTAAATTTGCAGACGACACAAAAATAGGAGGAGTGGCAAACACTGTTGCAGCAGCAAAGGTCATTCAAAATGATCTAGACAGCATTCAGAACTGGGCAGACACATGGCAAATGACATTTAATAGAGAAAAGTGTAAAGTATTGCATGCAGGCAATAAAAATGTGCATTATAAACATCATATGGGAGATACTGAAATTGAAGAAGGGAACTATGAAAAAGACCTAGGAGTTTATGTTGACTCAGAAATGTCTTCATCTAGACAATGTGGGGAAGCTATAAAAAAGGCCAACAAGATGCTCGGATATATTGTGAGAAGTGTTGAATTTAAATCAAGGGAAGTAATGTTAAAACTCAATGCATTAGTAAGACCTCACCTAGAATATTGTGTTCAGTTCTGGTCACCTCGTTACAAAAAGGATATTGCTGCTCTAGAAAGAGTGCAAAGAAGAGCAACCAGAATTATCCCGGGTTTAAAAGGCATGTCGTATGCAGACAGGCTAAAATAATTGAATCTATTCAGTCTTGAACAAAGAAGACTACGCGGCGATCTGATTCAAACATTCAAAATCCTAAAAGGTATAGACAATGTCAACCCGGGGGACTTCTTTGACCTGAAAAAAGAAACAAGGACCAGGGGTCATAAATGGAGATTAGATAAAGGGGCATTCAGAACAGAAAATAGGAGGCACTTATTTACACAGAGAATTGTGGGAGTCTGGAACCAACTCCCCAGTAATGTTGTTGAAGCTGACACCCTGGGATCCTTCAAGAAGCTGCTTGATGAGATTCTGGGATCAATAAGCTACTAACAACCAAACGAGCAAGATGGTCCGAATGGCCTCCTATCGTTTGGAAACGTTCTTATGTTCTTATGTTCTTAATACACTGCACCCCATCAATACACTGCACCCCATCAATACACTGCACCCCATCAATACACTGCACCCTGTCAATACACTGCACCCCATCAATACACTGCGCCCCATCAATATACTGCGCCCCATCAATACACTGCGCCCATCAATACACTGCGCCCCGTCAATACACTGCGCCCCGTCAATACACTGCGCCCCATCAATACACTGCACCCCGTCAATACACTGCACCCCGTCAATACACTGCACCCCATCAATACACTGCACCCCATCAATACACTGCACCCATCAATACACTGCACCCATCAATACACTGCACCCCATCAATACATTGCACCCCACCAAGACACTGCGCCCATCAATACACTGCAGGGAGAGGAGCCTGGAGACAGTGGAGAGGCTGCAGCACAGGCTCAGTTGACACAGACACATCACACGCTGCTCCCTGTCTTATTCTCCGGCTGTTTGTTGTGTTGCAGTGAGTTGGAGGCAGCAGTGGAGAGGAAGCAGGGGGCTCTCAGGTCCCTGTCCCTGAGTAACGGAGTGCCCCCTGCTGAGCGAGAGGAGGGAGAGCTGCACATCGCAGACCTGCAGGGAACAGAGGCCAGGCTGAACAAAGCA
>NC_081227.1:7223554-7266054 GCF_902713425.1 Acipenser ruthenus | reverse complement strand
GCAGGGGGGGCCCCGGATGTCAGTGGAGCCCCGACTCCTCCCCCGAGTGTGAGCCAGCTGGGGTACACACCCGCCAGGTGAGCAGAGGCCCGGTCCCGTCTGCAGAGGCCCGGTGCCGCCTGCAGAGGCCCGGTCCCGCCTGCAGAGGCACGGTCACATCTGTTACAAGGTCTTAAAGACTTTACAGTGCAGCAGTACACTGCAGGGGCTGCACTCAGACTGGTGTTGGCTGGTTATACAGGGTTGTTAGTGAGGCAGTGAGTGTGTAGCGGGAGTTTAGAGTAAAGAGTGGGTCTAACTGGTCTCTAGTCTGTAGTAGAGTGGTGACTGGAGTGTTTGGTGTTGTTTAATGGTGTAACCCCTCTCTCCTCTCTCCTCTCCTCCTCTCCTCTCTCCTCCTCTCCTCTCCTCTCTCGGCAGCGAGCAGATCCGGCGTCTCCGAGCCACACAGCCCAGCGCTCCTGTGGCAGACCGGCACCGCATCCAGGGGCTCATTGACTCCAACAAGAAGTGGCTGCAGGACTTCAAGAAGGACCCCAAAACGTATCCTTCCTGCTCCGGGGAGCACCCTGCTCTAACAGGACTCAGAGTTAACTGTGTCGGGGAGCACCCTGCTCTAACAGGACAGAGTTAACTGTGTCGGGGAGCACCCTGCTCTTACAGGACTCAGAGTTTACTGTGTCAGGGAGCACCCTGCTCTAACAGGGCTCAGAGTTTACTGTGTCAGGGAGCACCCTGCTCTAACAGGACTCAGAGTTAACTGTGTCGGGGAGCACCCTGCTCTAACAGGACTCGGAGTTAACTGTGTCGGGGAGCACCCTGCTCTAACAGGACTCGGAGTTAACTGTGTCGGGGAGCACCCTGCTCTAACAGGGCTCAGAGTTAACTGTGTCGGGGAGCACCCTGCTCTAACAGGACTCAGAGTTAACTGTGTCGGGGAGCACCCTGCTCTAACAGGACTCGGAGTTAACTGTGTCGGGGAGCACCCTGCTCTAACAGGACTCAGAGTTAACTGTGTCGGGGAGCACCCTGCTCTAACAGGACTCAGAGTTAACTGTGTCTGGGAGCACCCTGCTCTAACAGGACTCAGAGTTAACTGTGTCGGGGAGCACCCTGCTCTAACAGGACTCAGAGTTAACTGTGTCGGGGAGCACCCTGCTCTAACAGGGGACAGAGTTAACTGTGTCGGGGAGCACCCTGCTCTAACAGGACTCAGAGTTAACTGTGTCGGGGAGCACCCTGCTCTAACAGGGCTCAGAGTTAACTGTGTCGGGGAGCACCCTGCTCTAACAGGGCTCAGAGTTAACTGTGTCGGGGAGCACCCTGCTCTAACAGGGGACAGAGTTAACTGTGTCGGGGAGCACCCTGCTCTAACAGGACTCAGAGTTAACTGTGTCGGGGAGCACCCTGCTCTAACAGGGCTCAGAGTTAACTGTGTCGGGGAGCACCCTGCTCTAACAGGACAGAGTTAACTGTGTCGGGGAGCACCCTGCTCTAACAGGACTCAGAGTTAACTGTGTCGGGGAGCACCCTGCTCTAACAGGACTCGGAGTTAACTGTGTCGGGGAGCACCCTGCTCTAACAGGACAGAGTTAACTGTGTCGGGGAGCACCCTGCTCTAACAGGACTCAGAGTTAACTGTGTCGGGGAGCACCCTGCTCTAACAGGACTCAGAGTTAACTGTGTCGGGGAGCACCCTGCTCTAACAGGTGTTAATAATAATTTATTGTATTGCAATGTTTGAGGAAAAAGAAAATGTAGTATTGCAGCGAGTTCTGTGCATCTTCCTTAACCCCCTCTCACCCAGGCCTCTGTTCACTCGCACAAGAAACCCCCCCTCTATCCCTGGTTTGGTCCAGCTGGGGCTAGATGAGAATAACCAGATCAAGGTATACCATTATTGAAACGGGGGACGAGACAGAGTGGAGACGAGCATCGAGCACAGAAGCGATCCACCTGCTAGAGACACTGCTGCACTTTCGTATGGAACAGTTATTACAGGAGTGTGCTTTGAATCTGCAAACACATCTTTAAAGGGTCTAATTGAGGCTGGACGCAGTGCTGTAGTGTGTGTGTGTGTGTGTGTGTGTGTGTTCATTCTACGTTCAATCAATAACATATTTATGAGAATCTCAAACACGCTGGGAATATAGCTTTCATTTTTTTATATATATATATATATATATATACAGTCTCAATATTTTGTGTATAACTTTCATATATTAGCATTGTTATGATATTTTTGTATTTTAAAAAAAAGGTGAAATGTATATTACTAAGTTGTGTGATAGCTAATAGCTAACATGCAGATCACAAAGAGGGTGTAAAACTTCTGTCGTTTACATAGTCACTGTGACTAAATAAAAAATCATCTGAGGACCATAGTTATGTGCACGGATTTGTTTAGTTAAATGCTCTCTCTCTCTCTCTCGCTTGCTCTCTCTCTCTCTCTCTCTCTCGCTTGCTTGCTCGCTCTCGCTCTCTCTCTCTCTGTCTCTCTCTCTCTTGCTCTTTCTCCTCTCTCTCTCTCTCTCTCTCTCTCTCTCTCTCTCTCTCAAGCCTAGCACAGCATTCAAAGAGATTCACAGCTGGTATAAACTCACTATGTAACAGAAGGCTAAAGAAAGTCCTCCCAGTCCTGTGAAATTAGTGTTGGTCCCAGTGGTCCCATTTATCCCCAGTGCAAAACCTGTCCTGCATTGTAATTCTCTCCAGTCCTGTCTGTGATATCACAGCAGCGAGCTGCACCTGAAAGCAGGTGTTCGTGAGCCCAGGCGACACGAGCGCAACCCCGGAGACCGTCATGGTGGTTGATATAAGCCACCACTGCACTCCACGGATCAACACTCCCTTTATCACAACCTAAAGCTAAGAAGAATGATCACTTAACAAGCAACATTATTTCAAACTATGAAATGAGAGAGAAAGTGAATTAAATCAACTTATCTCCGTAGTTATGACTTAGTCAGAGCTCATCCTTCCTCAGGCAAAGACTGAAGGAGAACACGGCGCTGAGCCTTGTGCGTCCCTCGGATTTATCTCCTGGGGGCGGAGACAGCGTCTCTTAAAGGAGCAGCTTTGATAGAAGTGTAATTCAGCCTATAGGAGACGTATCCCATCAGGAAATGGTTACATTTCGATTTCAGGGATCCAGGGTTATGCTAATAGCCTAACGGTCTGCCTGTGTTTTTCTGTTTCTTTATTAAACTCCTCTGCACAGTAATGATTAATAAATGCTGCTGCGGCTGCGTCGTCTCGCTCTCAATCTCGTCTGCATTTCGTTTGGTTATTTCATTTTATTACAAACAATGTCTCTTGGTTTAGGATCATTTGTGAAATTGCACAGTGGACGCTGCACTCAGCTATCCTACAGGAAATAAGAGAACAGGGTCTGAAAAATACCCCCCCAGCTCTCCTGTGGGGGAGGGGGGTCCTAATTCTATTGCCCACCCCTCCCCCACCACCACCTGTTTAAATGTAGTGTACCACAGCCCTCCAGTAAACTCTGAGCATACTGTGAGACCCACATTAAAAACACTGAGCATATTGTCATGAGTACACAATTAATAAGTAGTGGCTTCATTACATTGGGACCGACCCCCCCTCCCCCCTCCCTGGGAGATTAGCGAAGGCAGACGTCAGAGTTTCCAATTCTGCCCTTTAAGCTCATTACAGGAATTAGAGATGTGTGGGAGTGTGTGTGACTGTGAAGCAGCCAACAGCCTCTCTGCTTCTCTCTATCCCTCCCTCCATCCATCACCCACTCTATCACTCCGCAGTCTGCATTCTCGTTCCCTCTCTCGGCTGCCTCCCTCTTAGAAAAAGTGTTTGTTTTTTTTACGGACGGACAAGATGTTGGCCACACTCATGACAGTGCTGTTTTTCGTGGTGCGAACTATGGAACAGGTAAGGACTCGCTGTCAATCAAAGAGCTCTGGGGGAGGGGGGTGGGGGGGGGGGGGGATATGGAACTGGAGAAATGATTCTCAATCGCACCAGTCTGCGTGTTTATGTACGTATGTGTTAGTGTCTCTCGCTCTCTCCCCTGTGTGTCTCTCGCTCTCTCCCGGGTCTCTCTCGCTCTCTCCCCTGTGTGTCTCTCGCTCTCTCTCCCGTGTGTGTCTCTCCCCTGTGTGTCTCTCACTCTCTCTCCCGTGTGTCTCTCCCCTGTGTGTCTCTCGCTCTCTCCCGTGTGTCTCTCGCTCTCCCTTGTGTGTCTCTCGCTCTCTCTCCCGTGTGTGTCTCTCGCTCTCTCCCGTGTGTCTCTCTTCCCTGTGTGTCTCTCGCTCTCGCCTGTGTATATCACCACTGTCTCTCTCGCCTGTGTATATCACCACTGTCTCTCTCTCCTGTGTACATCACCACTGTGTCTCCTCTCTCTCCTGTGTACATCACCACTGTGTCTCCTCTCTCTCCTGTGTACATCACCACTGTGTCTCCTCTCTCTCCTGATTACATCACCACTGTGTCTCCTCTCTCTCTCTCTCTCTCTCTCTCCTGATTACATCACCACTGTGTCTCCTCTCTCTCTCTCTCCTGTGTACATCACCATTGTGTCTCCTCTCTTTCCTGTCTACATCACCATTGTGTCTCCTCTCTCTCCTGTGTACATCACCACTGTGTCTCCTCTCTCTCCTGTGTACATCACCACTGTGTCTCCTCTCTCTCTCTCAGCTGACCGCGGGTCTGTTTCGTGAGGAGCCGCAGCCCTACCTGGTGTATCAGCCGCTGCCCTGGCAGGTGCAGTGCGTCTCGCAGAACAGGAGAGGGAGCCGTCTTGATGAGGTCAGACACACCCCCCTTCTCACTCTCTCACACTGACACTCTCACTCCCCTTCTCACTCTCACACAACACTCACTCCACTTCACTCTCCCATACACTGACACACTCTCACTCCCCTTCTCACTCTCTCACACATTGACACTCTCTCACTCCCCTTCTCACAGTCTCACACTGACACTCTCACTCCCCTTCTCACTCTCTCACACACAGACTCTCACTCCCCTTCTCACTCTCCCATACACTGAGACACTCACTCCCCTTCTCACTCTCACACACTGACACTCTCTCACTCCCCCATACACTGACACTCTCTCACTCCCCTTCTCATTGTCTCACACTGACACTCTCTCACTCCCCTTCTCACTCTCTCACACAGACACTCTCTCACTCCCCTTCTCACTCTCCCATACACTGACACTCTCTCACTCCCCTTCTCATTGTCTCACACTGACACTCTCTCACTCCCCTTCTCACTCTCACACACAGACACTCTCTCACTCCCCTTCTCACACTCACACAGACACTCTCTCACTACCCTTCTCACTCTCCCATACACTGACACTCTCTCACTCCCCTTCTCACTCCCATACACTGACACTCTCTCACTCCCCTTCTCACTCTCTCACACGGACACTCTCTCACTCCCCTTCTCACTCTCTCACACACTGACACTCCCCTTCTCACTCTCTCACACACAGATACTCACTCACTCCCCTTCTCACTCTCTTACACACTGACACTCTCTCACTCCCCTTCTCACTCTCTTACACACTGACACTCTCTCACTCCCCTTCTCACTCTCCCATATACTGACACTCTCTCACTCCCCTTCTCACTCTCACACTGACACTCTCTCACTCCCCTTCTCACTCTCCCATACACTCACCCTCTCTCACGCCCCTTCTCACTCTCTTACACACTGACACTCTCTCACTCCCCTTCTCACTCTCTTACTCACCTTCTCACTCTCACACAATATTCACTCTTATAAAATCTTACACACACTCAAAATCTCTGTCCCTTTCTCTCAGGTGGGCAGGGAGAGGGAGGGAATAGGTGGTGAAGAGGGTGGTAGGGAGGGAGGTGGAGAGGGAGGGATGGAGGGTGGTGGAGAGGGAGGGATGGAGGGTGGTAGGGAGCGAGGGAGGTGGTGGAGAGAGAGGGATGGAGGGAGGGAGGGAGGGATGTAGGAAGGCAGAGAGGGAGTGTATTCTCCTGTTGAATCCCGTGTTGTTCTGATGCTCTTTTTGTTCCACAGAAAGATGGCAGCTCTCGTCACTGCAGCGCGGGTGGAGTCCGGCGCAGTAAGTGTCTCTCACACACAGAGGACACCATAGACTGCAACATACACTGCAGAACACACTGCACATAGGACAAAACACTGCACAGGACAACACACTGCAACATACACTGTAACATACACTGCAGAACACAATGCACAGAGGACAACACACACTGCAGAACACACTGCACAGGACAACACACACTGCAACACACACTGTAACATACACTGCAGAACACACTGCACAGGACAACACACACTGCAACACACACTGTAACATACACTGCAGAACACAATGCACAGAGGACAACACACTGTAACATACACTGTAACATACACTGCAGAACACAATGCACAGAGGACAACACACTGCAACACACTGCAGAACACACTGCACAGAGGACAACACACACTGCAGAACACACTGCACAGACGACACACACTGCAGAACACACTGCAGAACACCCTGCACAGAGGACAACACACACTGCAACACACACTGCAGAACACACTGCACAGAGGACAACACACACTGCAACACACACTGCAGAACATACTGCACAGGACAACACACACCGCAGAACACACTGCACAGAGGACAACACACACTGCAGAACACACTGCACAGACGACAACACACACTGCAACACACACTGCAGAACACACTGCACAGAGGACAACACACACTGCAACATACACTATAACATACACTGCAGAACACACTGCACAGAGGACAACACACACTGCAACACACACTGCAGAACACACTGCACAGGACAACACACACCGCAGAACACACTGCACAGAGGACAACACACACTGCAGAACACCGTGCACAGAGGACAACACACACTGCAACACACACTGCAGAACACACTGCAACACACACTATAACATACACTGCAGAACACACTGCACAGAGGACAACACACACTGCAACACACACTGCAGAACACACTGCACAGGACAACACACACTGCAGAACACCGTGCACAGAGGACAACACACACTGCAACATACACTATAACATACACTGCAGAACACACTGCACAGAGGACAACACACACTGCAGAACACACTGCACAGACGACACACACTGCAGAACACACTGCAGAACACCCTGCACAGAGGACAACACACACTGCAGAACACACTGCACAGACGACACACACTGCAGAACACACTGCAGAACACACTGCACAGAGGACAACACACACTGCAACATACACTATAACATACACTGCAGAACACACTGCACAGAGGACAACACACACTGCAGAACACACTGCACAGACGACACACACTGCAGAACACACTGCAGAACACCCTGCACAGAGGACAACACACACTGCAGAACACACTGCACAGACGACACACACTGCAGAACACACTGCAGAACACCCTGCACAGAGGACAACACACACTGCAGAACACACTGCACAGACGACACACACTGCAGAACACACTGCAGAACACCCTGCACAGAGGACAACACACACTGCAGAACACACTGCACAGGACAACACACACTGCAACACACACTGTAACATACACTGCAGAACACAATGCACAGAGGACAACACACACTGCAGAACACCGTGCACAGAGGGCAACACACACTGCAAAACACACTGACTCAGGAGTGAGCAGAGGGGCTCGCTCCACACAGAGACACCGGCCCATTCAAACTGAGAAACACAGGGCCAGTGTTCTGGTGATGATTAAAAGCAGTGTGCCCTTTCCAACCCTGATTTGATGAGACAGTCTTTATTATGGAATTGATCTTAGTTTGAAAGCTGTGAAACGGACACCCCCTTACGTGTGGAGCGAGTCATGTATACCAGCCTGTAACACGCCAGGCCAGCGAAGGGCACGACATTGTAATCCATCCTCCCTCTAATACCGCCTGTACCCTACCCCATCCTCCCCTAATACCACCTGTACCCTACCCCATCCTCCCTCTAATACCACCTGTACCCTACCCCATCCTCCCTCGAATACCGCCTGTACCCTACCCCATCCTCCCTCGAATACCGCCTGTACCCTACCCCATCCTCCCTCGAATACCGCCTGTACCCTACCCCATCCTCCCTCGAATACCGCCTGTACCCTACCCCATCCTCCCTCGAATACCGCCTGTACCCTACCCCATCCTCCCTCTAATACCGCCTGTACTCTACCCCATCCTCCCTCGAATACCGCCTGTACCCTACCCCATCCTCCCTCGAATACCGCCTGTACCCTACCCCATCCTCCCTCGAATACCGCCTGTACCCTACCCCATCCTCCCTCTAATACCGCCTGCACCCTACCCCATCCTCCCTCGAATACCGCCTGTACCCTACCCCATCCTCCCTCGAATACCGCCTGTACCCTACCCCATCCTCCCTCTAATACCGCCTGTACCCTACCCCATCCTCCCTCGAATACCGCCTGTACCCTACCCCATCCTCCCTCTAATACCGCCTGCACCCTACCCCATCCTCCCTCGAATACCGCCTGTACCCTACCCCATCCTCCCTCGAATACCGCCTGTACCCTACCCCATCCTCCCTCGAATACCGCCTGTACCCTACCCCATCCTCCCTCTAATACCGCCTGCACTCTACCCCATCCTCCCTCGAATACCGCCTGTACCCTACCCCATCCTCCCTCGAATACCGCCTGTACCCTACCCCATCCTCCCTCGAATACCGCCTGTACCCTACCCCATCCTCCCTCGAATACCGCCTGCACCCTACCCCATCCTCCCTCGAATACCGCCTGTACCCTACCCCATCCTCCCTCGAATACCGCCTGTACCCTACCCCATCCTCCCTCTAATACCGCCTGTACCCTACCCCATCCTCCCTCGAATACCGCCTGTACCCTACCCCATCCTCCCTCTAATACCGCCTGCACCCTACCCCATCCTCCCTCGAATACCGCCTGTACTCTACCCCATCCTCCCTCTAATGCCGCCTGTACTCTACCCCATCCTCCCTCGAATACCGCCTGTACCCTACCCCATCCTCCCTCGAATACCGCCTGTACCCTACCCCATCCTCCCTCGAATACCGCCTGCACCCTACCCCATCCTCCCTCGAATACCGCCTGTACCCTACCCCATCCTCCCTCGAATACCGCCTGCACCCTACCCCATCCTCCCTCGAATACCGCCTGTACCCTACCCCATCCTCCCTCGAATACCGCCTGTACCCTACCCCATCCTCCCTCTAATACCGCCTGTACCCTACCCCATCCTCCCTCGAATACCGCCTGTACCCTACCCCATCCTCCCTCTAATACCGCCTGCACCCTACCCCATCCTCCCTCGAATACCGCCTGTACTCTACCCCATCCTCCCTCTAATGCCGCCTGTACTCTACCCCATCCTCCCTCGAATACCGCCTGTACCCTACCCCATCCTCCCTCGAATACCGCCTGTACCCTACCCCATCCTCCCTCGAATACCGCCTGTACCCTACCCCATCCTCCCTCGAATACCGCCTGTACCCTACCCCATCCTCCCTCGAATACCGCCTGTACCCTACCCCATCCTCCCTCGAATACCGCCTGTACCCTACCCCATCCTCCCTCTAATGCCGCCTGTACTCTACCCCATCCTCCCTCGAATACTGCCTGCCGATATTAATCAATATTAATAGTCTTGTAAGTTTCACAGATGATAGAAATCATTAGATATCTAGAAATGTGTCTGATCAACAGATCTATAGATAACAAAACAATGCAAATGGAAACCCCGTAGGCTGCAGTGCAGCTCAGCCCTGTGCCTCTGAATGAGTGCTGATGCAGTAATGAGGCTGGCTCTATGAGGCTGGCTCTGCCCACGCAAGCAGGCTTAGTGCTGCTAATAGGATTGCAGTCCTCAAGCCTGGTTAGTGTGCAATACCAGCCTGGGTCTCCATGCAAATCTATACAACCCATTCTCAATGCAATCCATCTGCTATGCAAACTCCTATCTGCTATACAAACTCCACCCATTCTCAATGCAAACTCCTATCTACTATACAAACTCCACCCATTCTCAATGCAAACTCCTATCTGCTATGCAAACTCCACCCATTCTCAATGCAAACTCCTATCTGCTATACAAACTCCACCCATTCTCAATGCAAACTCCTATCTGCTATACAAACTCCTATCTGCTATACAAACTCCACCCATTCTCAATGCAAACTCCTATCTGCTATACAAACTCCACCCATTCTCAATGCAATCTATCTGCTATACAAACTCCACTCATTCTCAATGCAATCTATCTTCTATACAAACTCCACCCATTCTCAATGCAAACTCCTATCTGCTATGCAAACTCCTATCTGCTATACAAACTCCACCCATTCTCAATGCAAACTCCTATCTGCTATACAAACTCCACCCATTCTCAATGCAAACTCCTATCTACTATACAAACTCCACCCATTCTCAATGCAAACTCCTATCTGCTATACAAACTCCACCCATTCTCAATGCAACCTCCTATCTGCTATACAAACTCCACCCATTCTCAATGCAAACTCCTATCTGCTATACAAACTCCACCCATTCTCAATGCAAACTCCTATCTGCTATACAAACTCCACCCATTCTCAATGCAAACTCCTATCTGCTATACAAACTCCACTCATTCTCAATGCAATCGATCTTCTATACAAACTCCACCCATTCTCAATGCAAACTCCTATCTGCTATACAAACTCCTATCTGCTATACAAACTCCGCTCATTCTCAATGCAATCTGTCTGCTATACAAACTCCACCCATTCTCAATGCAAACTCCTATCTGCTATACAAACTCCACCCATTCTCAATGCAAACTCCTATCTGCTATACAAACTCCGCTCATTCTCAATGCAATCTGTCTGCTATACAAACTCCACCCATTCTCAATGCAAACTCCTATCTGCTATACAAACTCCACCCATTCTCAATGCAAACTCCTATCTGCTATACAAACTCCACCCATTCTCAATGCAAACTCCTATCTGCTATACAAACTCCGCTCATTCTCAATGCAATCTGTCTGCTATACAAACTCTCTCTCACTGTCTCCCACTCCCTCTACAGCCTCCTCCAATGTGAATGGAGAGCTGCCTCGTCCCTCCCACACTCTCGCCTCTCCAGAGAAAGCCGCTGTGATGATCCAGACTCAGTACAGGAAGTACCAGCAACACAAGCAGAAGGGCCCCAAGCACGCCTGAACCCCGACCCCCGACCCCCGACCCCCGACCCCCGACCTCTCAGCAATCATCACTTCCAACATCCAGCCAACCAGAGATCCTGTGTTCAGGACTGACAGACAGACAGGAGCTGATAGCTGAGTGTGTCTGAGCCGTGCTGCTGCATGGAACTTAATTCTGATTCTTTCTGTGTGTCCCTGTCTGCTTTATTCTGGTGCCATGCATTAAACAAAAAGAACAAACTGGACATGTCTGTCTGTCAGTCTGTCTCAAGCTTTATAATCTCACCAGAACCCCTCGATGGAGTTATTGCCAAGGGTTCTGATTGTGAGGTTTCTGTTGTTTATTATTAACAGTATGGAGGTTGTGTTTTTAACTCTGTCTTGGCACTGTCCTGCAGAATGGAGATACTCACGAGGCTTCTGTTCTGACTAATAAAAACTTTGTAAATCAACAAAGGAACAAGAACTTTATTTCAATAAAAAAGTGTCACGTTTCATCTGTGTTTCATGTGTTTGTTGTCTGTCTCTGAGTGTGTGTGTCTGTGTGTATGTCTGTCTGTGTGTGTGTCAATGTCGGTGTGTTCACCAGTGAAACCAGTGCACACTCACCTGCATGATCGCTGGTCTCAGTTAGGATTTCGAGGGACAGAGTGGCGTTCGGGGAGGAATCCCACTGCAGTGAAGTCAGACTGTCACTGGCATTTCAAAATCTGAAAACGTTGCCTCTGTGGTCCTATTCTACCAACGGCAACCTCATCCCATTGGAGCTGCCCTCGTGACATCACTGACACCTCCCCCCAACCTCATCCCATTGGAGCTGCCCTCGTGACATCACTGCCCCCCCAACCTCATCCCATTGGAGTTGCCCTCGTGACATCACTGACACCTCCCCCCAACCTCATCCCATCGGAGCTGCCCTCGTGACATCACTGACACCTCCCCCCAACCTCATCCCATCGGAGCTGCCCTCGTGACATCACTGACACCTCCCCCAACCTCATCCCATCGGAGCTGCCCTCGTGACATCACTGACACCGCCCCCGAACCTCATCCCATCGGAGCTGCCCTCGTGACATCACTGACACCTCCCCCCAACCTCATCCCATCGGAGCTGCCCTCGTGACATCACTGACACCTCCCCCCAACCTCATCCCATCGGAGCTGCCCTCGTGACATCACTGACACCTCCCCCAACCTCATCCCAACGGAGCTGCCCTCGTGACATCACTGACACCGCCCCCGAACCTCATCCCATCGGAGCTGCCCTCGTGACATCACTGACACCGCCCCCGAACCTCATCCCATCGGAGCTGCCCTCGTGACATCACTGACACCTCCCCCCAACCTCATCCCATCGGAGCTGCCCTCGTGACATCACTGACACCTCCCCCGAACCTCATCCCATCGGAGCTGCCCTCGTGACATCACTGACACCTCCCCCAACCTCATCCCATCGGAGCTGCCCTCGTGACATCACTGACACCTCCCCCCAACCTCATCCCATCGGAGCTGCCCTCGTGACATCACTGACACCTCCCCCCAACCTCATCCCATCGGAGCTGCCCTCGTGACATCACTGACACCTCCCCCGAACCTCATCCCATCGGAGCTGCCCTCGTGACATCACTGACACCTCCCCCCAACCTCATCCCATCGGAGCTGCCCTCGTGACATCACTGACACCTCCCCCAACCTCATCCCATCGGAGCTGCCCTCGTGACATCACTGACACCTCCCCCGAACCTCATCCCATCGGAGCTGCCCTCGTGACATCACTGCCACCTCCCCCAACCTCATCCCATCGGAGCTGCCCTCGTGACATCACTGACACCTCCCCCGAACCTCATCCCATCGGAGCTGCCCTCGTGACATCACTGCCACCTCCCCCAACCTCATCCCATCGGAGCTGCCCTCGTGACATCACTGACACCTCCCCCCAACCTCATCCCATCGGAGCTGCCCTCGTGACATCACTGACACCTCCCCCCAACCTCATCCCATCGGAGCTGCCCTCGTGACATCACTGACACCTCCCCCAACCTCATCCCATCGGAGCTGCCCTCGTGACATCACTGACACCTCCCCCCAACCTCATCCCATCGGAGCTGCACTCGTGACATCACTGACCCCCCCCCCCCCACACACACAAAGCGGACTCACGGCTCATAGAAAGATAACTTTATTGCACATGGCGTTGGGTTACTCTTGTTTTTCATAGAAAAAGGTATCATTAAACACAAGCAATTGCAAATAGAAGCAAGATCTCAATAAAGTCAGGGTTTTCTTTTTCAACCAGCATGCAATGCTTCTCCGAGAAAAAAACAAACTGTCTGCAAAAAAACAACATCAACAAACAACCTTGAAAAAAATTAAAGAAATACAAATAAAACAAAAACTTGAAGAAAAAATCATAATAATAATATTAATAATAATAGTAATAATAATAATAATAATAATAATAATAATAATACAAAATCAGATAATAATAATCATAATAGCAATAATAATAATAATAATAATAATAATAATTGTTTTATTGAAAATCAAAGTCCAGCGTGACTCTGGGATTTCGCTGGGTTTCCCGTCACAAACAAAGTGCTGAAACTTCTTAGTTTTTCCTTTTTTTTCTTAATCTATAACATCAAACTTTTTATTGTGCCCTGTATTATTTTGAAGATGACGAAAATAGTTATCATTTATACAAAAGAGTTCCTTATATACAAGAGTCTTTATCTGAAATATAGAAATAATGCAGGGAGGGTTCGGTCTAGCCTGGCTCCGAGGGCTTCAGGGGATACACGTCAGTGTCTGTTTATGCAATGCGGGGCTTTTTAAAGTGATATTTAAAAACAAACCAGAGGAAAAGCTCCTCAGATGTTTCATTTATGGATTTGCTGACACCCCTGTGAGCTGGCTCTTGTTAAAATCTGTGTTGTTTTTTTTATTTGTGTTTTTTCATGCTGATAACTATTCAGAGTGCAAAGCTTTAAGAATCTAGCCCACAGAGTCATAAAAAATAACAACATTAAAAACCAGTAACCTTTGTGCTGCTAACTTCTGGAACAGTTAAAAAAACAAAGCCAGGAGGCTGCTCTGTAGTTTTGAATCAGCTTCTAAGCACACAGGAGTCTGTTAAAGTCGAGAATGGAAGAAGCTTTGTATAGCGCTGTGTACCAGGCTAGCTATAGTGTCCCTGTTAGCAGTTCTGTATGATGCCAAAAAAAACAGTCAGGCCGACCGCATTCTGCTGTGCTTTGCTGTATAGTATTCGTTTTTAAACTAACTGCAGCTGGGATGGAGGGAGAGACCGAGAGAGAGAGGGAGAGGAGTTCCTGCCTGGATGCATTCAGAGACAGCGCCTGCCTGTGTCAGGACTGAGGGAGTGGGGAGGAGGGAGGATGAGAAAGAGTCCCGTCAGGATTTGGAATGAGTCCAGAGGGAGGGGAGGGGGGTGGGAATCACCAGGGTGTAGGGTTCTGAACAGAGTCCAGAGGGAGGGGAGGGGGGTGGGAATCACCAGGGTGTAGGGTTCTGAACAGAGTCCAGGAGGGAGGGGAGGGGGGTGGGAATCACCAGGGTGTAGGGTTCTGAACAGAGTCCAGGAGGGAGGGGAGGGGGGTGGGAATCACCAGGGTGTAGGGTGCTGAACAGAGTCCAGGAGGGAGGGGAGGGGATGGGAATCACCAGGGTGTAGGGTTCTGAACAGAGTCCAGGAGGGAGGGGAGGGGGGTGGGAATCACCAGGGTGTAGGGTTCTGAACAGAGTCCAGGAGGGAGGGGAGGGGGTGGGAATCACCAGGGTGTAGGGTTTTGAACAGTCGAGGAGGGAGGCGGGACAGTGAGTGGGGGGGTGAGGGGTGGGTAGCAGTCCTGTCACTACACCAGCGTGTAGGATTTGGAGTAAGCCCCGGCCCCCTGTTTCTGCGAACGCCCTTCCAGCAGAGAGTCTCTGGAGGTCGCTGTTTTGGTGGCGGGGGTGGGATTGCTGGAGCTGGGCATGGTCAGAGTCCTCTGAGGTAGCGTGGCCGTCGCGTTGGCCCCCGAGGGCCCCATGGCGTGCGCCAGGCTCAGGGTCTGCTTGCTGGCACTCACGGGCTCCAGGGTCATGTGACGCGCCGCCTGCGTGTGATAGGCTCTGGCGGCCAGGCTGCGGATGGAGGCCTCACGCGGAGGCACCACTGGGCTCGGGTCCTGCAGGTCCGGCTTGCGGAAGAACGGGTCAGTCTTCATGTACAGAGGGAGGTTGCAGTAATCACCTGGAGGAGAGATGGAGGAGAGAGAGCGTCAGGCAGGCTTGTGCTTTAATCTCGTATCACAACGCTTGCTATGCTGTTTGTCTTAAACCTGGGACGAGAAATCACCACATACACATCTGTCCAGTGCGAACCGTCCGTTTTATTTATCCCAGATAAATTCTACCATTTTTTTTTACAGGATATCAGGACCATCTGTAAAATTTCCAAGTCAAGCGTCCTGCGTCTTTTTAGTCCTGTGTGAATCAGATGTTAGAATTGATACCGCATTTCCGGGCTATTCACCTCAAAGCAATGCCAGCCTTCACAGTAACCCATAATAAACATACTTGTGGACTCTTAACCCTTTGCAGTCCATTTATTAAGTGCGCGTCAGGTCCAATTTATTTTCACACGCGCAGTTAATTTTAGACGCGCTGTTTAAAATGTATTTTTTTCCACAGTCAAACGGGTTTAAATGGCCCTGCATAACAACAAAGCACTCACTAGGCATCTCCAGCCCCGCCCCACCCTTTTGTTCGCTATCGCTTTCACCTATGTAAGAAATAAATAATAATAAAAATAATAGTCATACATACCGATCGATCATCTCCTGATCACTCGTTTTATCACCAAACTCCTCAATATTGCGATCCAAGTCATTATTTTATTACTATAACATCTGAAAAAAGCTCTGCAAATGTCCATGATAGTCTCTGTGCGCTGACGCACTCAGCCAGCTTGTTTACTATGACCGCCCCATTATCTGATACCAGGGCCATATGTATGACTATTCATGAGATACGCCTTTTTTTTTTTTTTTTTTTTTTCGACTTGTCTCGGCTCCTGTCGCTCCCACTCGGCAATTGAATGGTTTTCTCGGCTTTTTCCGGAGAAAAAACGACTAAACACCAGTTTATTGCGTTGCTATAATGATGTCGGACCCAGTCCGACAAAGGACCTGTGAAAGGGTTAAAAGATTGATGCTTTGAACGATGCATTAGAAGACATGTATTGAAATATCGATGAAATGGTTTCTAGCCTTTGGAAAAGAAGTAGAACGAAACGACTCATTTACACCCGGTTCATCGTTTTCAAGTCATGCACAGAAGCAGCTTCTCTGAACACAGCATCACATTTCATTCTGAATGGACCCGCTTTCCTTGATGAAAACGAATCCCCGTCTGCGAGGTTACGAGACGTCCTCTGCTTTTCACTAGCTCTGAGGACACCTGCTTGTTAGTCCCGTACAAATCATGCTTTGGATTGTGTTTCACTGTGCGTATAAATGTGTCTCAGTGTGTGTCTATACAAGTGTGTCTTTGTGTCGAACTCTGTGTCTGTACTGTGTGTGTGAGATGGGGTGTCAGTGTGTGTCTCAGTGTGAGAGTGTCTCAGTGTGAGAGTGTCTCAGTGTGAGAGTGTCTCAGGGAGTGTCTCAGTGTGAGAGTGTCTCAGTGTGAGAGTGTCCCAGTGTGAGTGTCTCACTGTGAGAGTGTCTCAGTGTGAGAGTGTCTCAGGGAGTGTCTCAGTGTGAGAGTGTCTCAGGGAGTGTCTCAGTGTGAGAGTGTCTCAGGGAGTGTCTCAGTGTGAGTGTCTCAGGGAGTGTCTCAGTGTGAGAGTGTCTCAGTGTGAGAGTCTCAGTGTGAGAGTGTCTCAGTGTGAGAGTGTCTCAGTGTGAGTGTCTCAGGGAGTGTCTCAGTGTGAGAGTGTCTCAGTGTGAGAGTGTCCCAGTGTGAGTGTCTCACTGTGAGAGTGTCTCAGTGTGAGTGTCTCAGGGAGTGTCTCAGTGTGAGAGTGTCTCAGTGTGAGAGTCTCAGTGTGAGAGTGTCTCAGTGTGAGTGTCTCAGGGAGTGTTTCAGAGTGAGAGTGTCTCAGGGAGTGTCTCAGTGTGAGAGTGTCTCAGTGTGAGTGTCTCAGTGTGAGAGCGTCTCAGTGTGAGTGTCTCAGGGAGTGTCTCAGTGTGAGAGTGTCTCAGTGTGAGTGTCTCAGTGTGAGAGTGTCTCAGGGAGTGTCTCAGTGAGAGTGTCTCAGTGTGTGAGTGTCTCAGGGAGTGTCTCAGTGTGAGTGTCTTAGGGAGTGTCTCAGTGTGAGAGTGTCTCAGTGTGTGAGTGTCTCAGGGAGTGTCTCAGTGTGAGTGTCTCAGGGAGTGTCTCAGTGTGAGAGTGTCTCAGTGTGTGAGTGTCTCAGTGTGAGAGTGTCTCAGGGAGTGTCTCAATGTGAGAGTGTCTCAGTGTGAGTGTCTCAGGGAGTGTCTCAGTGTGAGAGTGTCTCAGGGAGTGTCTCAGTGTGAGAGTGTCTCAGTGTGTGAGTGTCTCAGGGAGTGTCTCAGTGTGAGAGTGCCTCAGGGAGTGTCTCAATACTCACTCTTGTTGACGGTGTGAGTGTACTCAGTCTTGTTGGCTCGGTGTGGGATGGGCACCGCCACGTTCTTGCCGCGATCGTAGTCCTGTGGTTTGGGCGGGGAGGCGGTGAATCGGCAGATGCCCGGCTCGGAGGGCGTGCTCATGGAGGTCATGCTGTCTGCGTTCTCGTTGGTGCCCGTGGTCATCTGGTCGGACGAGGAGTCGGAGATGAAGCACTCTGTGATCTCGAACTTGGCGTGCTGCAGGTGCTCCTCCAGCTTGGCGTGCTCGTAGGCGTGGGCCAGCTCCTCGTAAGTGGAGGAGGCACTCTCTGTGGAGACCATGCTGTTCCGACCCTTATCTGGGGGGAGAGAAAGAAGGGTTAGAGAGAGTGTGTAGAGAGCATGGAGAGAGAGCGCGTTGCGTGCTGTGTGTTGTGTTGCATGTTGTGTGTTGTGTGTTGCGTGCTGCATGTTACCTGTGTCCTGGGACAGGCTGGCACTGTAGCTGTCGCTCTCAGTCACTGTGATGCCGTGCTGTGACCCCACGGTGCGCCAGTCAGAGGTCAGAGTTCGCGCGGGGGTGGAGGCCTGGCACTTGGTCAGGGTCCACTGGCTGGAGTAGCGGTTCCGCGTGCTGTGAGCCGACTTCACACTCTTCCTGGACACCGGGTCTGGGAGGGAGACAGCCCTCGGTCAGCAGAGCTACACACCCAGCTACTGCGTCACTGGAGCATCAACACAGACACACACCCAGCTTCTGCTTCACTGGAGCATCAACACAGATACACACCCAGCTATTGCGTCACTGGAGCATCAACACAGATACACACCCAGCTACCGCGTCACTGGAGCATAAACACAGATACACACCCAGCTACTGCGTCACTGGAGCATCAACACAGATACACACCCAGCTACTGCGTCACTGGAGCATCAACACAGATACACACCCAGCTACTGCGTCACTGGAGCATCAACACAGATACACACCCAGCTACTGCGTCACTGGAGCATAAACACAGATACACACCCAGCTACTGCGTCACTGGAGCATCAACACAGATACACACCCAGCTACTGCGTCACTGGAGCATCAACACAGATACACACTCAGCTACTGCGTCACTGGAGCATCAACACAGATACACACCCAGCTACTGCTTCACTGGAGCATCAACACAGATACACACCCAGCTACTGCTTCACTGGACTCCATCAACACAGACACACACCCAGCTTCTGCTTCACTGGAGCATCAACACAGATACACACCCAGCTACTGCGTCACTGGACTCCATCAACACAGACACACACCCAGCTACTGCTTCACTGGAGCATCAACACAGATACACACCCAGCTACTGCGTCACTGGAGCATCAACACAGATACACACCCAGCTACTGCGTCACTGGACTCCATCAACACAGATACACACCCAGCTACTGCGTCACTGGAGCATCAACACAGATACACACCCAGCTACTGCGACACTGGAGCATCAACACAGATACACACCCAGCTACTGCGTCACTGGACTCCATCAACACAGACACACACCCAGCTACTGCTTCACTGGAGCATCAACACAGATACACACCCAACTACTGCGTCACTGGAGCATCAACACAGATACACACCCAGCTACTGCTTCACTGGACTCCATCAACACAGACACACACCCAGCTTCTGCTTCACTGGAGCATCAACACAGATACACACCCAGCTACTGCGTCACTGGACTCCATCAACACAGACACACACCCAGCTACTGCTTCACTGGAGCATCAACACAGATACACACCCAGCTACTGCGTCACTGGAGCATCAACACAGATACACACCCAGCTACTGCGTCACTGGACTCCATCAACACAGATACACACCCAGCTTCTGCTTCACTGGAGCATCAACACAGATACACACCCAGCTACTGCGTCACTGGACTCCATCAACACAGATACACACCCAGCTACTGCGTCACTGGAGCATCAACACAGATACACACCCAGCTACTGCGTCACGGAGCATCAACACAGATTCACACCCAGCTACTGCTTCACTGGACTCCATCAACACAGACACACACCCAGCTTCTGCTTCACTGGAGCATCAACACAGATACACACCCAGCTACTGCGTCACTGAACTCCATCAACACAGACACACACCCAGCTACTGCTTCACTGGAGCATCAACACAGATACACACCCAGCTACTGCGTCACTGGAGCATCAACACAGATACACACCCAGCTACTGCGTCACTGGACTCCATCAACACAGATACACACCCAGCTACTGCGTCACTGGAGCATCAACACAGATACACACCCAGCTACTGCTTCACTGGACTCCATCAACACAGATACACACCCAGCTACTGCGTCACTGGAGCATCAACACAGATACACACCCAGCTACTGCGACACTGGAGCATCAACACAGATACACACCCAGCTACTGCGTCACTGGAGCATCAACACAGATACACACCCAGCTACTGCGTCACTGGACTCCATCAACACAGATACACACCCAGCTACTGCGTCACTGGAGCATAAACACAGATACACACCCAGCTACTGCGTCACTGGACTCCATCAACACAGATACACACCCAGCTACTGCGTCACTGGAGCATCAACACAGATACACACCCAGCTACTGCTTCACTGGAGCATCAACACAGATACACACCCAGCTACTGCGTCACTGGACTCCATCAACACAGATACACACCCAGCTACTGCTTCACTGGAGCATCAACACAGATACACACCCAGCTACTGCGTCACTGGAGCATCAACACAGATACACACCGAGCTACTGCTTCACTGGACTCCATCAACACAGATACACACCCAGCTACTGCGTCACTGGACTCCATCAGCACAGACACACACCCAGCTACTGCTTCACTGGAGCATCAACACAGATACACACCCAGCTACTGCGTCACTGGAGCATCAACACAGATACATACCCAGCTACTGCTTCACTGGAGCATCAACACAGATACACACCCAGCTGCTCCTTCACTGGACTCCATCAACACAGAATCACACCCAGCTACTGCTTCACTGCTTCATTTCGCGCTACACATTTCTGGAGCAGCAACAAGAGGTACTCAGGCTGTTCATTGTGCACAGCGCCCCCCTGTGGTGGTACTCACTGGTGCCGGGCCGGATGTCAGACATGTCAATCAGAGGGCCAGTGTTCTGGATGAGGGCGGGGTGATGCAGGGACACACCCGTGCAGAAGCTCTGCGGGTTCAATGATTGGCTGAACTCGGTGTCCGTCGCAGGGATCGTGGCCTTGTCTTCACCTGTCAGAGACAGGAAGGGGCAGGGTTATTATTGATAATGCAAAGACACGCCTCCTTCTGTGAGGTCATATTGGGGCTGTGCTGTAATGACACACACACACGTACAGATAGACATATATAGACACAGACACACACACACACAGGCACAGACACAGACAAACACACAGACAGACACACACACACACACACACAGACAGGCAGCCCCATCCCTCTCCTCACCCAGCTGTTTGATCCCCTCCTTGTCCTCGATGAGGAGCTGCACTCTCGGGATGTCGATGTGAAGCCGTGGCCCCTGGGGGGGGCCCTTCACCGGCGTGTCGAAGCTGCGGTTATTCTTACTGCTCCCAAAACAAGCGTGAAAAACACACCGAGTTACCAACTGATCACCAAAACACAGAGTCACCAACTGATCACCAGAACACAGAGTCACCAAGCAATCACCAAAACACAGAGTCACCAAGCAATCACCAAAACACAGTCACCAAGCAATCACCAAAACAGAGTCACCAAGCAATCACCAAAACACAGTCACCAAGCAATCACACAGTCACCAAGCAATCACCAAAACACAGTCACCAAGCAATCACCAAAACACAGAGTCACCAAGCAATCACCAAAACACAGTCACCAAGTAATCACCAAAACACACAGTCACCAAGTAATCACCAAAACACAGAGTCACCAAGCAATCACCAAAACACAGTCACCAAGCAATCACCAAAACACAGTCACCAAGCAATCACACAGTCACCAACTGATCACCAAAACACAGTCACCAAGCAATCACCAAAACACAGTCACCAAGCAATCACCAAAACACAGTCACCAACTGATCACCAAAACACAGAGACACCAAGCAATCACCAAAACACAGAGTCACCAAGCAATCACCAGAACACAGAGCCACCAACTGATCACCAAAACACAGTCACCAAGCAATCACCAAAACACAGTCACCAAGCAATCACACAGTCACCAAGCAATCACCAAAACACAGTCACCAAGCAATCACCAAAATACAGTCACCAAGCAATCACCAAAACACAGTCACCAAGCAATCACCAGAACACAGAGTCACCAAGCAATCACCAGAACACAGAGTCACCAAGCAATCACCAGAACACAGAGTCACCAAGCAATCACCAAAACAGAGTCACCAAGCAATCACCAAAACACAGTCACCAAGCAATCACCAAAACACAGAGTCACCAAGCAATCACCAGAACACAGAATCACCAACTGATCACCAAAACACAGTCACCAAGCAATCACCAAAACACAGTCACCAAGCAATCACACAGTCACCAAGCAATCACCAAAACACAGTCACCAAGCAATCACCAAAATACAGTCACCAAGCAATCACCAAAACACAGTCACCAAGCAATCACCAGAACACAGTCACCAACTGATCACCAAAACACAGAGACACCAAGCAATCACCAAAACACAGAGTCACCAAGCAATCACCAAAACACAGTCACCAAGCAATCACCAAAACACAGTCACCAAGCAATCACCAAAACACAGAGTCACCAAGCAATCACCAGAACACAGAATCACCAACTGATCACCAAAACACAGTCACCAAGCAATCACCAAAACACAGTCACCAAGCAATCACACAGTCACCAAGCAATCACCAAAACACAGTCACCAAGCAATCACCAAAATACAGTCACCAAGCAATCACCAAAACACAGTCACCAAGCAATCACCAGAACACAGAGTCACCAAGCAATCACCAGAACACAGAGTCACCAAGCAATCACCAAAACACAGAGTCACCAAGCAATCACCAAAACAGAGTCACCAAGCAATCACCAAAACACAGTCACCAAGCAATCACCAAAACACAGTCACCAAGCAATCACCAAAACACAGAGTCACCAAGCAATCACCAAAACACAGTCACCAAGCAATCACCAAAACAGAGTCACCAAGCAATCACCAAAACACAGAGTCACCAAGCAATCACCAAAACACAGTCACCAAGCAATCACCAAAACACAGAGTCACCAAGCAATCACCAAAACAGAGTCACCAAGCAATCACCAAAACACAGTCACCAAGCAATCACCAAAACACAGAGTCACCAAGCAATCACCAAAACACAGTCACCAAGCAATCACCAAAACAGTCACCAACTGATCACCAAAACACAGAGCCACCAAGCAATCACCAAAACACAGTCACCAAGCAATCACACAGAGTCACCAAGCAATCACCAGAACACAGTCACCAACTGATCACCAAAACACAGAGACACCAAGCAATCACCAAAACACAGAGTCACCAAGCAATCACCAAAACACAGTCACCAAGCAATCACCAAAACACAGAGTCACCAAGCAATCACCAAAACAGAGTCACCAAGCAATCACCAAAACACAGTCACCAACTGATCACCAAAACACAGAGACACCAAGCAATCACCAAAACACAGTCACCAAGCAATCACCAGAACACAGAATCACCAACTGATCACCAAAACACAGTCACCAAGCAATCACCAAAACACAGTCACCAAGCAATCACACAGTCACCAAGCAATCACCAAAACACAGTCACCAAGCAATCACCAAAATACAGTCACCAAGCAATCACCAAAACACAGTCACCAAGCAATCACCAGAACACAGAGTCACCAACTGATCACCAAAACACAGAGTCACCAAGCAATCACCAAAACACAGTCACCAAGCAATCACCAAAACACAGTCACCAAGCAATCACCAAAACACAGAGTCACCAAGCAATCACCAAAACACAGTCACCAAGCAATCACCAAAACAGAGTCACCAACTGATCACCAGAACACAGAGTCACCAAGCAATCACCAAAACAGTCACCAACTGATCACCAGAACACAGAGTCACCAAGCAATCACCAGAACACAGAGTCACCAACTGATCACCAAAACACAGTCACCAAGCAATCACCAAAACACAGAGTCACCAAGCAATCACCAAAACACAGAGTCACCAAGCAATCACCAAAACACAGTCACCAACTGATCACCAGAACACAGAGTCACCAAGCAATCACCAAAACACAGTTACCAAGCAATCACCAAAACAGAGTCACCAACTGATCACCAGAACACAGAGTCACCAAGCAATCACAGAGTCACCAAGCAATCACCAAAACACAGAGTCACCAAGCAATCACCAAAACACAGAGTCACCAAGCAATCACCAAAACACAGTCACCAAGCAATCACCAAAACACAGAGTCACCAAGCAATCACCAAAACAGTCACCAACTGATCACCAGAACACAGAGTCACCAAGCAATCACCAGAACACAGAGTCACCAACTGATCACCAAAACACAGTCACCAAGCAATCACCAAAACACAGAGTCACCAAGCAATCACCAGAACACAGAGTCACCAACTGATCACCAAAACACAGAGTCACCAAGCAATCACCAGAACACAGAGTCACCAAGCAATCACCAAAACACAGAGTCACCAAGCAATCACCAAAACACAGAGTCACCAAGCAATCACCAAAACACCACAACAACCGCATCAGCACTTGGGTCAGTTCACATTCATTTAACCATTTCAATATAAATGACATAAACGCATGATGTGGCTCAGTGGAGATAGCGCCCCACCCCCACTACAGTATTTGTGATTGTAATTTTTTTTTAGTTATTTGAAAAGGTCTCTGTATTTTCACAAGGGAAACTTGGTTCCATGGAAATACATTGGGCAGTCTCTACCACCCACGGCCAGTAGGTGGTGTCGGTAGCCCATGCAGACAAGGTTCAAATGCGTGGAAGCCACGCTCGTTCTAATGCTGTTGTTGATCAGCCTTGTTTACAGCACAGTAAATGGCTGATGAGAGGCTGTCCCATGTGAACGATTGCAGTTTAGCTTTTTCACAAATAAATGTTTAAGTGGAGTGAAGTGCCTCGTGCAACACTACCTGAAAATCAGGGGCTCTTACCTGATCAGCATCTCTGCCAGGCTTTTAGCATCTGAAACAAAACGAGCCAACAGGCTCTGATTAATACCAGCAAGAAGAGGAGCAAGGATGAGGCATATGTGTGTGTGTGTGTGTGTGTGTGTGTGCTGGTTCAGTGTGTGTGTGTGTGTGTGTGTGTGCGTGTGTGTGTGCTGGTTCAGTGTGTGTGTGTGTGTGTGTGCTGGTTCAGTGTGTGTGTGTGCTGGTTCAGTGTGTGTGTGTGTGTGCTGGTTCAATGTGTGTGTGTGCGGGTTCAGTGTGTGTGTGTGCTGGTTCAGTGTGTGTGTATACTGGTTCAGTATGTGTATACTGGTTCAGTATGTGTATACTGGTTTGGTGTGTGTGTATACTGGTTCAGTATGTGTATACTGGTTCGGTGTGTATACTGGTTCGGTGTGTGTATACTGGTTTGGTGTGTGTATACTGGTTCGGTGTGTGTGTATACTGGTTTGATGTGTGTATACTGGTTCGGTGTGTGTGTATACTGGTTCGGTGTGTGTGTATACTGGTTCAGTATGTGTATTCTGGTTCAGTATGTGTATACTGGTCCAGTATGTGTATACTGGTTTGGTGTGTGTATACTGGTCCAGTATGTGTATACTGGTTCAGTATGTGTATACTGGTTTGGTGTGTGTATACTGGTTTGGTGTGTGTATACTGGTTCGGTGTGTGTGTATACTGGTTCAGCGTGTGTGTATACTGGTTCAGTATGTGTATACTGGTTCGGTGTGTGTGTATACTGGTTCAGTATGTGTATGCTGGTTTACTGTCTGCCTGTACTGGTCTCACCTCGTAGTCTCTTGAGCCTCTTCTCTTTGCGTTTCTTGCGGATGATGAAGAGCAGGGCCGCTCCCAGTGTCACCAGTATGACGGGGCAGGCGATGGTGAACAGCTTCTTCACATCATCCCCCTCGTCACGCGCAGACTTGATAGGGGGGATAGTGCCTGAGAGAGAGAGAGAGACACATAGATACAAACTCATTCCCTGTACTGGAGTGCTTTGTATCTGCAGCTCAGGGCCCCTGTGTCTGTCTGTCTGTTGTGTGGAGAAGACCCACCATAGAGAACACATTAGGGTTTGCTAAGGGCTCCACTGTACACTGCATGCAGCAGGTCTGTCCTGTTAGTACCCTGTTAATGACTCCTAATGTGTGTGTCCACTCTCCTCTCCTCTCTCCTCTCCTCTCCTCTCTCCTCTCCACTCCTCTCCTCTCCTCTCTCCTCTCCTCTCCTCTCCTCTCCTCTCTCCTCTCCTCTCCTCTCTCCTCTCCCCTCCGCTCCTCTCCTCTCTCCTCTCTCCTCTCCACTCCTCTCCTCTCCTCTCCTCTCCTCTCCTCTCCTCTCCTCTCCTTTCATTTCCTCTCCTTTCCCTCCTCTGCTTTCCTCTCCTCTCCTCTCCTCTCCTTTCCTCGCCTCTGCTTTCCTCTCCTCTCCTCTCCTCTCCTTTCCTCTCCTTTCCTCTCCTCTCCTTTCCTTTCATCTCCTCTCCTTTCCTCTCCTTTCCTCTCCTCTCCTTTCCTTTCATCTCCTCTCCTTTGCTCTCCTTTCCTTTCCTCTCCTCTCCTTTCCTCTCGTCTCCTCTCCTTTCCTTTCCTCTCCTCTCCTCTCCTCTCCTTTCCTCCACCCTGGCACTGCTGCTGGGCACAGACACATATACACTTTACAAACAGATGATTGCAGTAAGCAAGTGAATTGAAAGAATATTTAATGTGTGAGCGTGTGTGTCTCCACATGTGTGCTGCAGTGAGTGTGTGTTTCTAACACTACTTTTATGTTTCGGGTCTATTTGACCCGACACTGGTTTCTATTGACATTAAATGTTTCTCAGTGAGTGTGTTTGTCAGTGATTGTGTTTGTCAGTGAGTGTGTCTCTCAGTGATTGTGTTTGTCAGCGAGTGTGTTTCTCAGCGAGTGTGTTTCTCAGTGAGTGTGTTTCTCAGCGAGTGTGTTTCTCAGCGAGTGTTTCTTAGTGAGTGTGTTTCTTAGTGAGTGTGTTTCTCAGCGAGTGTGTTTCTCAGCGAGTGTGTTTCTCAGCGAGTGTTTCTTAGTGAGTGTGTTTCTTAGTGAGTGTGTTTCTCAGCGAGTGTGTTTCTCAGTGAGTGTGTTTCTCAGCGAGTGTGTTTCTTAGTGAGTGTGTTTCTCAGCGAGTGTGTTTCTCAGCGAGTGTGTTTCTCAGCGAGTGTGTTTGTCAGTGAGTGTGTTTCTCAGCGAGTGTGTTTGTCAGTGAGTGTGTTTCTCAGCGAGTGTGTTTCTCAGCGAGTGTGTTTCTTAGTGAGTGTGTTTCTCAGCGAGTGTGTTTCTCAGCGAGTGTGTTTGTCAGTGAGTGTGTTTCTTAGTGTGTTTCTCAGCGAGTGTGTTTCTCAGCGAGTGTGTTTGTCAGTGAGTGTGTTTGTCAGTGAGTGTGTTTCTCAGTGAGTGTGTTTCTCAGTGTGTTTCTCAGCGAGTGTGTTTCTCAGCGAGTGTGTTTCTTAGTGAGTGTGTTTCTCAGCGAGTGTTTCTCAGCAAGTGTGTTTCTCAGTGAGTGTGTTTCTCAGCGAGTGTGTTTCTCAGCGAGTGTGTTTGTCAGTGAGTGTGTTTCTCAGCGAGTGTGTTTCTCAGCGAGTGTGTTTCTCAGCGAGTGTGTTTGTCAGCGAGTGTGTTTGTCAGCGAGTGTGTTTCTCAGCGAGTGTGTTTCTCAGTGAGTGTGTTTGTCAGCGAGTGTGTTTGTCAGCGAGTGTGTTCCTCAGTGAGTGTGTTTCTCAGTGAGTGTGTTTCTCAGTGTGTTTCTCAGTGTGTTTGTCAGCGAGTGTGTTTCTCAGCGAGTGTGTTTTTCAGTGAGTGTGTCTCTCAGTGAGTGTGTTTGTCAGCGAGTGTGTTTCTCAGCGAGTGTGTTTTTCAGTGAGTGTGTCTCTCAGTGAGTGTGTTTGTCAGCGAGTGTGTTTCTCAGTGAGTGTGTTTCTCAGCGAGTGTGTTCCTCAGTGAGTGTGTTTCTCAGTGTGTTTCTCAGTGAGTGTGTTTCTCAGTGTGTTTCTCAGTGAGTGTGTTTCTCAGTGTGTTTCTCAGTGTGTTCCTCAGTGAGTGTGTACTCACTCCCATCGTAGTCCAGCGTTGCGAACTGCGCGCTCTCGTTCCCGCAGCCGGCGCTGTTGCAGGCCTTCATGCGCAGCTCGTACCAGGTGGCCTCGCGCAGCTCTGCCAGGAACAGGTCGGCAGAGGTGTTGGTGCGCAGCGTGTGCCACGCCCAGGTGCCCTTGGGTCTGAACTCCAGCAGGATGGCGTTGATGGGGCAGCCGCCGTTGTTCCAGCCCTGCAGGTGCAGCCGAGCGTGTGTCGAGTTCAGGTGAGTGAAGAGATGCTGGTCCTTATTGAAGGAGGGCTCTGAGACACCGAGAGAGAGAGAGTCATCAGTCAGGACAACACCCTCCCCTCTCTCCTCACCTCTCCCCTTTCTCCTCTCCTCTCCTCTTCCCTCTCCTCTCCCCTCTCCTCTCCCCTTTCTTTTCTCTACCTTTCCTCTCCCCTTTCTCCTATCTCCCTTCTCCTCTCCCCTCCCCACTCCCCTCCCCTCCCCTCTCCTCCCCTCCCCTCTCCTCTCCTCTGTCGTCCCTCACCTCTCCCGAAGGTCTTTGCTTCTATAATCTCGCTGATCCTGCCGGCCCCCACACTGTTCTTGGCTGCCAGCTTCACTTTGTACCAGGTGCCACACTTGAGGTTGTCCAGTTT
The DNA here is from genome assembly GCF_902713425.1 of Acipenser ruthenus. NCBI lineage: Eukaryota > Metazoa > Chordata > Actinopteri > Acipenseriformes > Acipenseridae > Acipenser > Acipenser ruthenus. The sequence goes on along the minus strand of NC_081227.1, from coordinate 7,237,222 downwards.
GAAGGAGCGCTCTGTGGAGCTGATGAACACGTCCTTCCACTCCTCGCTGTTATCAACTGAGTACTGCAGGACGAAGCCTGGGAGAGGAGACAGAGAACAGGTCAATGAGAGGAGCACACACACACACACACACACTGAGTACTGCAGGACGAAGCCTGGGAGAGGAGACAGAGAACAGGTCAATGAGAGGAGCACACACACACACACACACACTGAGTACTGCACACACGCACACACACACTGAGTACTGCACACACACACACACACACACACTGAGTACTGCACACACACACACACACACACTGAGTACTGCACATACGCACACACACACTGAGTACTGCACACACACACACACTGAGTATTGCACATACACACACACACACACTGAGTACTGCACACACACACACACACACACACTGAGTACTGCACACACACACACACACTGACATGCTCTGACACACACACTCCTACGTGCTGACACACACACACACACACACACACACACACACACACACACACTGACATGCTCTGACACACACACTCCTACGCGCTGACACACACACACACACACTGACATGCTCTGACACACACACTCCTACGCGCTGACACACACACACACACACACACACACACACACACACACACACTGACATGCTCTGACACACACACTCCTACGCGCTGACACACACACACACACACACACACACACTGTCTTGCTGTTTTTCCATTGTGGATGTGTACGGAGCATCACATCTTCTGCTTGCGCTGATCAGACAGGTGATTTTAATAGCTGTCTGTGGCACGGCTGCTCCTGCCTGTGTGTGAGTGTGTGCGCTGGGAGGGGGTGTGTAAGCTCTTTAGACCCGCTCCACTGTGCTGGTTCTGCCCAGTGAATAGCACAATCAGGGCTGCCTTGTACAGGCTCATTACAATTGCAGATCAGTGTGTCAGCAGATAGGCGCGCTGAATGGGGCTGAATGGGACTTTAGAAAGAGAAGTGATTATAATGAAAATCATAAAAGAGAAACATTATGGAAATCCCATAAAGAAAACGCATTTAAAACGATTCCCCCTGCAGCTAAAGGGGAGAGTCCCAGTGAAGCGTGACATCACCGCACAGCACAGCACTGCTTCACCATGCCATTCCCACACATGTTATTGCAGCTGACAGCCACAGGGTGGCGGTAATGAACTGCGGACAGGAGGCCTCTGCAGCTGTCCTTCACACCGCTGCAAACTCACAGTCGAGAAAAAACAGATCCTCACCACAAAGCTTCAGCTGCGAGTTCCCAACACACCTTCTCTCACCTCTGCACAGACGCACACACACACACACACACACACACTGACACACTGCTACACACCACACAGCGAGTGTGAGAGTGTGTGTGTGTGTGTGTGATGAACACACTCTATCTCTCTCGCTCTCTCTCTCTCTCTCGCTCTCACTCTCACGCTCTCTCTCTCTCTCTCTCGCTCGCTCTCTCTCTCTCTCTCTCTCGCTCTCGCTCTCACTCTCACTCTCGCTCTCACTCTCCCTCCCTACCTCGGATGGAGCTGCCCCCGTTGTCTCCCGGTACCCAGGCCAGGGTGATGGAGGAGGTGGAGGTGGTGGAGACGGTCAGGCGAGGCTGGTCCGGAGGCACTGAGCACACAGACAGACACAGAGACACGAGAGGGGAGTGATCAGGCAGGGGGGATACCCCAGCGATCCACAAAACTGAATCCTGATGACAGCACACACTCTACCCTGCGTGGTGCTATCATATAACAGTGATCCTAGTAGACACTCATCCTAGTACACAGGGAACAGTGACTACTTCAACCTGTACAGCGCTGATACAATCGCACGTAACACTAAAGGGTACCTTGCACCAGCAGATTGATGATGATGGTGTCGAAGCCCAGCGTGTTCGTGGCGGTGCACGTGTAGTACCCAGAATCCTCGGCTTTGACGGCGCGCAGAACCAGGGTTCCGTTGGCCAGGATGAGGAGGTGCCCGTCTAGCGTGAGCGGGATAGCAGAGTCCTCACTGCGGCACACGGGAGAACACAGGATCAATAAGAACATGGCATTAACACAGGGACAGCATGTTATGAAGAGGCTGCATCCTGTCTCAGTCCGGACTCTCGCACTGCAGAACCGGGTCTTTGCTTGTAAGGGTTCTGGGAAAGGCGCTATACAGCTCACCTGTCCTTGGTCCACTTGATGGAGGGGGCGGGCTCTCCCACAGAGCTGCAGGGCAGGCGCACATCCTTCATCCAGGGTGTGGTGACCGTGCCCCCAAAAGAGATGATCTTCGCTGGGGCTGGAGGGAGGAGAAGAAGGGGTCAGAGTTATAGCTACACCAAGCAGTACACTAAACAGTGCTACACTGTGCTGTGCTGTGCTGTGCTGCGCTGTGCTGTGAACATGCTGAAGCTATACTCTGGGCCATCGACCCCACTTTGTGCAGGTGTTGACCAGTCCAGCTGACCCTGCTGATGGGCAGGTAAACAGTTTGTGTGTCTCTGCTGGAGGCCTCAGCATAAACACAAATAGGCAATTTCTTGATCTCTTAATGGTCTGCTGCCATTTGTCCTTCAGTAAAGTATCGACTGGGGCCTGCCTCCCGGAGAATGGATTTATAAAGCTTGTTATTAAGTGTGGAGTGTTGCGAGGTGTATTGAGTGTTCTCTGTGTAATCCAGAGGATATCGATCGCCTCCCTCGCGCTACAAATTGCTTGTCTATTTGCTAAGACACTGCTTGTCTTCCCAACAGAGGCCAGTTAATTTGGCCGCGCAAGCGTCTCCAAATAATTAACAGCGGTGTTTTCCTACAGGAAGCGCTCTGTCACTTCCAGCCTGACTCGCTTTCCTGTGACAGGGGAGGGGCTGCCTTGCTCGGGGAGAGAGTGGGGCAGAGGAGGCAGGGGCATGGGGAAGAGGGGAATGGGGGAGAGGGGGAGAGGGGGAGTGAGAGGAGTAATTAGCAGCAGGAAAACTCAAGCTCAAAAAATAAACAGTAAGTTGTAAGTGGCGCGGTGAGTGATTTTTCTGTTGGTTTCTGAAGGCTCACCCTTCCCAGCAGGCTCCACAGTGACCTTCTCGCTGATGTTTCCTCTTCCTGCCGAGGTGACGGCCGCGACCCAGAGCAGATACTGCTGCCCGCGGTTCAGGTGAGCGATGCGATAGAACAGGAGCTCCGGACTGGTCTCGTACTCGCTGGGGGCCTGAGACACAGAGCAAGAGAGTGTGAGAAACAAGACATGCGAGAACCGAGAACCAACACACACACACTGACACATGAGAACCGAGAACCAACACGCACACACTGACACACACACACTGACACGCGAGAACCGAGAACCAACACACACTGATACGCAAGAACCGAGAACCAACACGCACACACTGACACGCAAGAACCGAGAACCAACACGCACACACTGACACGCGAGAACCGAGAACCAACACGCACACACTGACACGTGAGAACCGAGAACCAACACGCACACACTGACACACACACTGACACGCGAGAACCGAGAACCAACACGCACACACTGACATGCGAGAACCGAGAACCAACACGCACACACTGACACGCAAGAACCGAGAACCAACACGCACACACTGACACGCAAGAACCGAGAACCAACACGCACACACTGACACACACACACTGACACGCGAGAACAGAGAAACAACACACACACACACTGACACGCAAGAATCGAGAACCAACACACACACACCGACACTCGAGAACCGAGAACCAACACGCACACACTGACACGTAAGAACCGAGAACCAACACGCACACACTGATACACACACACTGACACGCGAGAACAGAGAACCAACACACACACACTGACACGCGAGAACCGAGAACCAACACGCACACACTGACACGCAAGAACCGAGAACCAACACGCACACACTGACACACACACACTGACACGCGAGAACAGAGAACCAACACGCACACACTGACACGCGAGAACCGAGAACCAACACGCACACACTGACACGCAAGAACCGAGAACCAACACGCACACACTGACACACACACACACTGACACGCGAGAACAGAGAACCAACACACACACACACTGACACGCAAGAAGAGAGAACCAACACACACACACCGACACTCGAGAACCGAGAACCAACACACACACACACACACTGACACGCGAGAACCGAGAACCAACACACACACACTGACACGCGAGAACCGAGAACCAACACACACACACACACTGACATGTGAGAACCGAGAACCAACACACACACACTGACACGCGAGAACCGAGAACCAACACGCACACACTGACACGCAAGAACCGAGAACCAACACGCACACACTGACACACACACACTGACACGCGAGAACAGAGAACCAACACGCACACACTGACACGCGAGAACCGAGAACCAACACGCACACACTGACACGCAAGAACCGAGAACCAACACGCACACACTGACACACACACACACTGACACGCGAGAACAGAGAACCAACACACACACACACTGACACGCAAGAAGAGAGAACCAACACACACACACCGACACTCGAGAACCGAGAACCAACACACACACACACACACTGACACGCGAGAACCGAGAACCAACACACACACACTGACACGCGAGAACCGAGAACCAACACACACACACACACTGACATGTGAGAACCGAGAACCAACACACACACACCGACACGCGAGAACCAAGAACCAACACACACACACACACACTGACACGCGAGAACCGAGAACCAACACACACACACTGACACGCGAGAACCGAGAACCAACACACACACACCGACACGCGAGAACCAAGAACCAACACACACACACACACACTGACACGCGAGAACCGAGAACCAACACACACACACTGACACGCGAGAACCGAGAACCAACACACACACACACACTGACATGTGAGAACCGAGAACCAACACACACACTGACACACACGCACACACACACACACTGACACGCGAGAACCGAGAACCAACACACACACACTGACACACGAGAACCGAGAACCAACACACACACACTGACACACACACACACACTGACACACACAGACACGCGAGAACCAAGAACAGAGAACCAACACACACACACTGACACGCGAGAACCGAGAACCAACACACACACACACTGACACACACACACACTGACACACGAGAACCGAGAACCAACACACACACACTGACACACACACACACACACACTGACATGCACACACACACACACTGACACGCACACACACACACACTCGCACTGACACTCACACACACACACACACACACTGACACACACACACTGACACGCACACACACACACACACACAGACACACACACACTGACACGCACACACACACACACACACACTAACACACACACACACACACTGAGACTGGGGTAAACCCTTGAAAAAATGGTGCACTGTTTCTCTTAGTTCCCCCTCAAAACAATTTGAATGTTTGGAATCAGGGATAGATACAAGCCTATTCCTATTGCAGGACTGTAATATTAAAAACGTTTCCTCTGACGGTCCAGCTGGTGACACCCTGCATCACAGCACCAGGTCGTGTCAGCAGGGCATCAGTGTCAGTTATACAGGGGCCCGTATCTCTTCCAGAACAAAGAGAGGCTGACTCCAGGTCTCCAGAGCTCGCTGTGTCAGAGTTATCTGAGGAAGCTGGTTTCATGTCTCCTCTGTGAACAGATTTTCAGATATCCTCCAGCATGTAAACGCAGGAGATCTGGATGCTGATAGTGAAGCAGAAACACACAGAACCCACCCAGCTGCAGTAGATGATGCCTTATCTCTTCTCACAGGGTGGTATTTCACACAGTCTCTGTGCTATCACTGAGCTCCTTCATGCATCGCAGAGCTTGTGCAAACCCAGCAGATCTCACAGTGGATAGGAGGTGAAGGACAGCTGCTACGTCAGGGCGTGGCTCATCTACCTTATAAAAGTGTCGCACGGTCACTTTGTAGTTTTCCACCCTGGTTTACCCATGGTTATACTTTGCATTTGCCATAGTTTACCTTGGGTTGCCAAGCTTTCACTATGTCTGATTACTCTTTGCTGTGCTGTTACAATGGGACACTTTTGTAAGGGAAAGCAGGTGTTGCAGTCAGTGTTGGGGCTGTGCAGTGGAGAGCACACAGCACACGGAGAGTGCTGAGAGTGAGACACAGAGCGTGCTGAGAGTGAGAGTCCTGAGAGAGTGCTGAGAGTGAGACACAGAGCGTGCTGAGTGTGAGACAGAGAGACAGAGAGAGTGCTGAGTGAGACAGAGAGACAGCGAGAGTGCTGAGTGAGACAGAGAGACAGCGAGAGTGCTGAGAGAGACAGAGAGACAGCGAGAGTGCTGAGAGACAGAGAGACAGCGAGAGTGCTGAGTGAGACAGAGAGACAGCGAGAGTGCTGAGTGAGACAGAGAGACAGCGAGAGTGCTGAGAGAGACAGAGAGACAGCGAGAATGCTGAGTGTGAGGCAAAGAGACAGAGAGAGTGCTGAGAGAGACAGAGAGACAGCGAGAGTGCTGAGAGAGACAGAGGGACAGAGAGTGCTGAGTGTGAGACAGAGAGACAGAGAGAGTGCTGAGAGAGACAGAGAGACAGCGAGAGTGTTGAGAGAGACAGAGAGACAGAGAGAGTGCTGAGTGTGAGACAGAGAGACAGCGAGAGTGCTGAGTGAGACAGAGAGATAGCGAGAGTGCTGAGTGAGACAGAGAGACAGCGAGAGTACTGAGTGAGACAGAGAGACGACGAGAGTGCTGAGTGAGACAGAGAGACAGCGAGAGTGCTGAGAGAGACAGAGAGACAGCAAGAGTGCTGAGTGAGACAGAGAGACAGCGAGAGTGCTGAGAGAGACAGAGAGACAGCGAGAGAGCTGAGAGAGCCAGAGAGACAGCGAGAGTGCTGAGAGAGACAGAGAGACAGCGAGAGTGCTGAGTGAGACAGAGAGACAGCGAGAGTGCTGAGTGAGACAGAGAGACAGCGAGAGTGCTGAGTGAGACAGAGAGACAGCGAGAGAGCTGAGAGAGCCAGAGAGACAGCGAGAGTGCTGAGAGAGACAGAGAGACAGCGAGAGTGCTGAGTGATTCAGAGAGACAGCGAGAGTGCTGAGTGAGACAGAGAGACAGTGAGAGTGCTGAGAGAGACAGAGAGACAGCGAGAGTGCTGAGTGAGACAGAGACAGCGAGAGTGCTGAGTGAGACAGAGAGACAGCGAGAGTGCTGAGTGAGACAGAGAGACAGCGAGAGTGCTGAGTGAGACAGAGAGACAGCGAGAGTGCTGAGTGAGACAGAGAGACAGCGAGAGTGCTGAGAGAGACAGAGAGACAGCGAGAGTGCTGAGTGAGACAGAGAGACAGCGAGAGTGCTGAGTGAGACAGAGAGACAGCGAGAGTGCTGAGTGTGGGTAAGACAACGCCAGTGAAGGCAGGAGGAGAAAGCAAGTTCTGTGTACTATCACCTTACGCTGCGCTCAGCAGCATCTCAATCAGGGAGACTGAGCTGGGAGGGGCTGCAGATCGCCTTTCTGTTTATCCTCTATCTCCTTCTCTCTCTCTCTATATTTATGTATATCCGATGCCAGCAGTTTAACCAGTCCCTCGCTCATTCCCTCCCACCCTGTCTGTGATGAAAAGATTAGGTTGCCATGGCAACGTGATGAGACACAGATATTGAAATGAATTTGAGACGGGGCTTTTTGATAAGCAGGAATTTGCAGGTTGCCTATAATCCGCCCCCCCCACCCCACCCCCGCCATTATTAGATCTTCTCTATAAATATGTGTGTGTGTGTGTGTGTGAGCGTGTTTGTGTGTGTGTCTGTGAGCGGGTCTGTGTGTGTGAGTGTGTGTGTGTGTGTGTGTGTGTGTGTGTGTGTGCGTGTGTGAGCGGGTGTGTTCATGTGTGTGTGTGTGTGAACGTGTTTGTGTGTGTGTGTGTGTGTGTGTGTGTGCGTGTGTGAGCGGGTGTGTTCGTGTGTGTGTGTGTGTGTGAACGTGTTTGTGTGTGTGTGTGTGTGTGTGTGTGCATGTGAGTGTGTGTGTGTGTGTGTGTGCATGTGTGTGTGTGTGTGTGTGTGTGTGTGTGTGTGTGTGTGTGTGTGTGAGCTGACTTACCGGCTGCCCGGATCCTGGGCTGGAGCAGAAGATGGTGTACTTGCGGATGATACCATTGGGCTTTGTGGGGGGGAGCCAAGACACCACAACACTGCTGGCAGAGGAGGGGACTGCCTTGATCCCAGCAGGGGGTCCCGGAACTGCAAGTCAAACAGAAGCATCACATCAACACCTCAATATACACAGCGTCACCTCAATATACACAGCCTCACTTTAATATACAATATGGTTTCAGTAACTAGTTTCATCAGTATATTATTCTGGCGCTTCTCAACCTTGGTGTTTCTGACCTGTATTGAAAGTGTAATCACAAACACTCACTGCAGTGACTAGGAATACAACATGACTGAGCCGGCACACCGCTGCTCAAACACTCACTGCAGTGACTAGGAATACAACATGACTGAGCCGGCACACCGCTGCTCAAACACTCACTGCAGTGACTAGGAATACAACATGACTGAGCCGGCACACCGCTGCTCAAACACTCACTGCAGTGACTAGGAATACAACATGACTGAGCCGTCACACCGCTGCTCAAACACTCACTGCAGTGACTAGGAATACAACATGACTGAGCCGTCACACCGCTGCTCAAACACTCACTGCAGTGACTAGGAATACAACATGACTGAGCCGTCACACCGCTGCTCAAACACTCACTGCAGTGACTAGGAATACAACATGACTGAGCCGGCACACCGCTGCTCAAACACTCACTGCAGTGACTAGGAATACAACATGACTGAGCCGTCACACCGCTGCTCAAACACTCACTGCAGTGACTAGGAAGCGCTGATTAGATCATCGGGGTTCACGGTGAGGACAGCGCGAACACGCTTACAACATACGTAGAGCATGCTTGGGACAGGCCTGGGATAGGGGTTTGAATGAGAGAGAGTATTTTAAATCTCTTTTATTCCTGTGCGCCTCATTGAAGGGATGAAGGGAAGCACCGGGGTTAAGCCCGTCTCAGTTGTATATTTAGAAGCAGAGATTGGCTTTTAATGGCCTCTCCTAATCCACTAACATGCCTGATAGGCTTACTGTTACAATACTCTGTGTCAGCACAACACATCTGGGACATACTGCAACGAGGGGTGGAGGCAGAGGGGCAGGGGAGGGGGAGGGGGGAGAGGAAGAGGCAGAGGGGAGGGGGGGAGTAGGGGAGTGTAGAGGGAGGGGAAGAGGGAGGGGGAGAGGGAGAGAGGAGAGGGAGATGGAGAGAGGGCAAACCCCGTTCACACGCTCCTACACTGATAGCAAACCCGTTCACACGCTCCTACACTGACAGCAAACCCGTTCACACGCTCCTACACTGATAGCAAACCCGTTCACATGCTCCTACACTGATAGCAAACCTGTTCACACGCTCCTACACTGATAGCAAACCTGTTCACACGCTCCTACACTGATAGCAAACCCGTTCACATGCTCCTACACTGATAGCAAACCCGTTCACACGCTCCTACACTGACAGCACACCCGTTCCACATGTGTTTCCAGCGCTGCTAGAGAGTTCATCTGCTCTCTCAGTTAAACATGCATTGTGTATACAGGGGTAGTATTTTTGGAAAGTAGCTGTCTTCTGATTTGCACTGATAGTTCCCTACCCCTAAACTTTCGCTAAAATAAAATAAGAACATTTACTTTCAAATTAAGCCACAGGGTCAAAGCCAGGCAAGCGCTCCAGTGAATGTGCTCCTCGTTTCTAACCTCACTGCAGGTGTTCAAAGCCAGGCAAGCGCTCCAGTGAATGTGCTCCTCGTTTCTAACCTCACCACAGGTGTTCAAAGCCAGGCAAGCGCTCCAGTGAATGTGCTCCTCGTTTCTAACCTCACCGCAGGTGTTCAAAGCCAGGCAAGCGCTCCAGTGAATGTGCTCCTCGTTTCTAACCTCACCGCAGGTGTTCAAAGCCAGGCAAGCGCTCCAGTGAATGTGCTCCTCGTTTCTAACCTCACCGCAGGTGTTCAAAGCCAGGCAAGCGCTCCAGTGAATGTGCTCCTCGTTTCTAACCTCACCGCAGGTGTTCAAAGCCAGGCAAGCGCTCCAGTGAATGTGCTCCTCGTTTCTAACCTCACCGCAGGTGTTCAAAGCCAGGCAAGCGCTCCAGTGAATGTGCTCCTCGTTTCTAACCTCACCGCAGGTGTTCAAAGCCAGGCAAGCGCTCCAGTGAATGTGCTCCTCGTTTCTAACCTCACCGCAGGTGTTCAAAGCCAGGCAAGCGCTCCAGTGAATGTGCTCCTCGTTTCTAACCTGATCGCAGGTGTTCAAAGCCAGGCAAGCGCTCCAGTGAATGTGCTCCTCGTTTCTAACCTGATCGCAGGTGTTCAAAGCCAGGCAAGCGCTCCAGTGAATGTGCTCCTCGTTTCTAACCTCACCGCAGGTGTTCAAAGCCTGGCAAGCGCTCCAGTGAATGTGCTCCTCGTTTCTAACCTCACCGCAGGTGTTCAAAGCCAGGCAAGCGCTCCAGTGAATGTGCTCCTCGTTTCTAACCTCACCGCAGGTGTTCAAAGCCAGGCAAGCGCTCCAGTGAATGTGCTCCTCGTTTCTAACCTCACCGCAGGTGTTTTGAGAAGCACTGATTGAGTTCAGGAATTAATCAACAGAACTTAAAACCAATAAAAGCTAACGTGTGCTTTTAAACAAAGGAGATGGAGAACACTGAGTCGATGCCCGTGGACAGCGCTACAGAGGAGCCTGTGTGATTCAAACTGACCGTTTCTTTGTTACATCGATTGGTTCAGATATTCCTATTGTATGCACATAAAGAACCAAAAGATTTTCAGCACAGCAATCCAATGTGAATGAATTTAATTATATACATACAGTTCATAAATGCAGACATACAGACACACACACACACACACACACACACACACACACACACGCACACACACACAATCTGAATGCATTCCCCTGGATTAATGCATTTTGAAAGCTGCTGATATTTCTAAATGTAATAATGTCCTGGCCAGCTGATCACACACAGTGCAGCTCGGGGGATGAGCTGGAAACAGGACAATCTGCTCCCCCCGATATGAGAGGGTAAACAACCCTGCATTACTGTGAATTCTTCTTCTGCCACTGAATCTGAAAGCACAGCATCATCATTATTGTAGATTAATCTGTATGCTCAATTAATCTGCTGTCAGTCTGGGCACATGCTTGCACGCTCCCCGCCTGTCTGCTCCACATCCTCATGTTGTGAGGCTCTGCCCCGGTGTCCTGTGAATTCAGACAAGCTCTCCCCTGTCACCTCCCGCAGCCTGACGAAAACAAGACCCAACAGCACCAGCCGGGGTCTGGGCACAAGAGGCAGAGTGCGGGTTATTTAAAGAAGCTTCACTCGATTGAATTTCAATATTCATGAAACAGTTCTGGAGGGCTGTGGGTTTCTCTCATGCATACCAAACGTTATTTAAATCCTGAGTTACAGCAATGCAGCGAACCCTGCTCACTGACTGCTGGGCTATACAGCTAACCCTGCTCACTGTGACTGGACTATACAGCCAACCCTGCTCACTGTGACTGGACTATACAGCTAACCCTGCTCACTGTGACTGGACTATACAGCTAACCCTGCTCACTGTGACTGGACTATACAGCTAACCCTGCTCACTGTGACTGGACTATACAGCCAACCCTGCTCACTGTGACTGCTGGACTATACAGCTAACCCTGCTCACTGTGACTGGACTATACAGCTAACCCTGCTCACTGTGACTGGACTATACAGCTAACCCTGCTCACTGTGACTGGACTATACAGCTAACCCTGCTCACTGTGACTGCTGGACTATACAGCTAACCCTGCTCACTGTGACTGGACTATACAGCTAACCCTGCTCACTGTGACTGGACTATACAGCTAACCCTGCTCACTGTGACTGGACTATACAGCTAACCCTGCTCACTGTGACTGGACTATACAGCTAACCCTGCTCACTGTGACTGGACTATACAGCTAACCCTGCTCACTGTGACTGCTGGACTATACAGCTAACCCTGCTCACTGTGACTGGACTATACAGCCAACCCTGCTCACTGTGACTGCTGGACTATACAGCTAACCCTGCTCACTGTGACTGGACTATACAGCTAACCCTGCTCACTGTGACTGCTGGACTATACAGCTAACCCTGCTCACTGTGACTGGACTATACAGCTAACCCTGCTCACTGTGACTGGACTATACAGCTAACCCTGCTCACTGTGACTGGACTATACAGCTAACCCTGCTCACTGTGACTGCTGGACTATACAGCTAACCCTGCACACTGTGACTGGACTATACAGCTAACCCTGCTCACTGTGACTGGACTATACAGCTAACCCTGCTCACTGTGACTGCTGGACTATACAGCTAACCCTGCTCACTGTGACTGGACTATACAGCTAACCCTGCACACTGTGACTGGACTATACAGCTAACCCTGCTCACTGTGACTGCTGGACTATACAGCTAACCCTGCTCACTGTGACTGCTGGACTATACAGCTAACCCTGCTCACTGTGACTGGACTATACAGCTAACCCTGCTCACTGTGACTGGACTATACAGCTAACCCTGCTCACTGTGACTGCTGGACTATACAGCTAACCCTGCTCACTGTGACTGGACTATACAGCTAACCCTGCTCACTGTGACTGCTGGACTATACAGCTAACCCTGCTCACTGTGACTGGACTATACAGCTAACCCTGCTCACTGTGACTGCTGGACTATACAGCTAACCCTGCTCACTGTGACTGCTGGACTATACAGCTAACCCTGCTCACTGTGACTGGACTATACAGCTAACCCTGCTCACTGTGACTGCTGGACTATACAGCTAACCCTGCACACTGTGACTGCTGGACTATACAGCTAACCCTGCACACTGTGACTGGACTATACAGCTAACCCTGCTCACTGTGACTGGACTATACAGCTAACCCTGCTCACTGTGACTGGACTATACAGCTAACCCTGCTCACTGTGACTGGACTATACAGCTAACCCTGCTCACTGTGACTGCTGGACTATACAGCTAACCCTGCTCACTGTGACTGGACTATACAGCTAACCCTGCTCACTGTGACTGGACTATACAGCTAACCCTGCTCACTGTGACTGGACTATACAGCTAACCCTGCTCACTGTGACTGGACTATACAGCTAACCCTGCTCACTGTGACTGGACTATACAGCTAACCCTGCTCACTGTGACTGGACTATACAGCTAACCCTGCTCACTGTGACTGGACTATACAGCTAACCCTGCTCACTGTGACTGGACTATACAGCTAACCCTGCTCACTGTGACTGGACTATACAGCTAACCCTGCTCACTGTGACTGCTGGACTATACAGCTAACCCTGCTCACTGTGACTGGACTATACAGCTAACCCTGCTCACTGTGACTGGACTATACAGCTAACCCTGCACACTGTGACTGCTGGACTATACAGCTAACCCTGCACACTGTGACTGGACTATACAGCTAACCCTGCTCACTGTGACTGGA